>NC_056731.1:731533820-731536320 GCF_019279795.1 Protopterus annectens | reverse complement strand
GCAGTAGAATTATTGGTTGTTCTGAACTGACCACAGGTGTCGGTGTGTGTGGTATGGAAGAAAAATCATGGCTTTAGATGATTCTCACTGTTGATGTGACAATCCAACCCCATATACAAAAATGCCCAAAAGGGGTTGTAGATGGAGGGATGGAATGCACAGAGAGTGCAGATAAAAAAAATCAATGCAGTGAACCATATATGTGTTTTTATCTCACCCTTTATCCAGACTGTACTGGTAAGATAAAGTATATATCATGTACTGTAGGTTTATGAAGTGAGTTTTGGGATGTGAGGTGAAAACACAATTTACGCTCCAAGTTCTCTGTTTCTATAGTCTAGCATTTTACATCATTATGTAAACCAGAACCTCACACATTCTGTGTATTTGTTTTCCCTGTTCTATTATTTTTAGTTTTAAATTTGAATTACTGTTTTCCCAGTGATTGTGGGCTATAGTAACCACATAAGGTGATCACTAAATAGGGCTTTACATTTTTTGTAGGATTTTATGAATAGTGTGCCCTGAGGAAGGATTTTCTGCTATTTGAGTTGTGATTAGTGTTTTGATATTTTCTTATTTTATTAGAGTCATCTATTTTTGAATTATTTTACTTATTTTAGCAGTGGATAGAGAGTTATATTGGGATTCATTAGTTCTACATTTAATTATTTTACTTAGGTTAATGTTAATGTAGATATAGATATTCAGGTCCAGTGTTGTTGGTAGTGCTGCTTTCTGATCTAGTCCCATACCACATTTTCATTTTACATATCTTTCTCTCTCTCTCTCTATATATATATATTTATATATATATATATATATATATATATATATATATATATATATATATATATAGTTTTATATATCATTTTATATATATATATATATATATATATATATATATATATATATATATATATATATATATATATATATCTTTTAATTTTCAGTTTTAAGCATTTGAGTTAGGTAGGCAGTTGAATTTTTGGGAAGTTTGTATGTATTTTGCATGTGCACAAACACACATATATGCATATATTGCCTTTAATTAGATAGTTTGTAATTGGCTACATAGGTAGATCAGTACTAAATTCTTATTAATATGGGAAAACTCTGTCTGGTGGCTCATTGTAAATGACTAAGGCTATGAGTGTCAAACAAGCTTAGAGAACTAGTGACCTGTACATCACCACTCCGACTTGACAATGAACGTTCCCTAGCGGGTTATTAATGTGCAGGTAATGCTCACTGAAAAATGAGTCAGACACTTCACAGTAGCATATTAAGCTGCCATGGAGCTCAGACTGTAGTGGAACTAACAGCAGCCATTATTTTATGCTCACTAAGCAGAACGTTTGCTGTTTTGCAAATGTTAAATTAAAACAAACAAAAAAAATCTAACAAAAACAAAAAAACAAAACAAAAAAAGAAAAGAAGGAGCAGTGTGTGTATTTGTGTGTGTGTGTGTGTGTATGCGTATATAAAAGTGAGAGCAAGATTGATTGAGCCTTTATTTTACACTCGCTTTTGCTGTTTAGTGAGTGTAAAATTAAAAAAACAGTAATTTATTACTACTGAAATACAGTCAATGTTTATGTTTGTAATAATTCTATTCCAAAAATTTTAGAATTTTTCTTTAAAATTAATAGTGAAGAATTAAAAACATAAATCATATTTATCAACATTATTTAAAATTTTGAGATTGGAAATGGTACAATTTGAGTCATCTTTCTGGGAATATTCGAAACAAATTAATAAATTTTTAGAACCAAATAAGCAATTATTAAAATTAAAATATGTAAATTACACTACATCTTCTTCTTTCTGGAAAATATTTACTTGGAAATATTTACATAGAAATTTTCTAACAGCTCATAAAATTGCACATATTTTTCATTTATAAAAAAAATGGAAGTAAAATGTTGGAGATGTGAAGAGGTTATAAATGCTGATTGATTGATGATTACATTTTGGTCTGAATTTAGAAATTTTGCTAAAGCATTGTGGTCAGATAATTGTATCATATCAGATTCCTTAATTTTATTTAATGCTCCGATTCCAGATTCCATACCAAGGTTTTGGATACACCTCTTATAGTCAATTTTGGACATAGTTGGGAAAGTTATTACAACAAATTGGAAAATCAACAGTAATCCTCATTTTACTGAATTTATTTGTTCTGCTAGAAGTGTATGCAATATGGAAATGGTTATTTACTAGAACCACAAATCATACACATAAATTATTGTCATGGCAAAAACTTAAAAAGTTATTAGAGAAATATTAATGGTTGTTCATTAGTTATATCCTGTTGTAGATGTTGTATATAGTTTAATGTTTATATTTTGTTATATATTAGATATTTGGTATATATTGTAATGCATTAATTAAAACAATAAAAATATAAAAAAAAATAGAAGTGTGTATGTGCTCACGTGTATGAGTTTATTTATGATTCTGTCTGCATGTGAGTGTATGGGTGCTTGTATACATGAAA
>NC_056731.1:731488820-731528820 GCF_019279795.1 Protopterus annectens | reverse complement strand
GGCTGGCAGCCTAATTTCAATGGATGCTTCTCCTGCAAAGCTGAAGGGAGAGGTAAAAAAAGGTAAACAAGATGGCAGCTTATCAAGCTCACATGCTACATTGTCAATCTAGAAATAAGAGTTTGTGGAATTCTGTTTCTAGGGAAATACCTTTGTCACATGTACAAAGAAACACTACCACCATACCTTTTGTTGTCAGTACTCAAAGATTATCCTCTGAACAAAAAAAAGCAGCTGAAATGAGACATTTAATATAGAGATATTACTCTTTTAATTCAAAATCCATTGCCTTTTACACCCAGTTCATTCTTGGCCCATGACAGTGTGTGTGTGTGTGTGTGTGTGTGTGTGTGTGTGTGTGTGTGTGTGTGTGTGTGTGTGTGTGTGTGTGTGTGTGTGTGTTTGTGTGAGAGAGACACGCGTATTACTTATACTGACTAATAACTGGGTAACGAGGTACAGAGTGCTAAATTGTTTTTCTCATTCCCTGTCATGTACTTCAGTGTACAGTATGTTGAAAAATAAACCCACTGAATGTAAGTTGAAAAGAATAACTGAAATTATGTGAGTGGAATATTGAGCAACAATCATTGTATCTTCCAGTATTAAACCAGTAACCTACAACATTCCTAGCAACTGTACAATTTCCTGCAGTAAATTAATTTGAAAGTCTGAGTAAATATGACTTGATAATGCAAAGCATCATAGGATGAACATGTAAAGCTCTTTGAAAAAATTCCATTGCTGTGCATAAACAAATCCATATGGTGCCATACAGCTACTCAAGCAAATGAACAGTGCACCACCACACTAAGATCATATCCGTAGTGCAGTAAAGCTTATTTTAATGTCTGGTTTATTGAAAGTCTCTATCATTTGTGGAAGTCTTTGCTTCGGAGTTGGTAAAGAAGTTTTATTATAACGTAAAATTGTTCCCCCAGCATGAAGCATCATTTCTGATGCTGAGTATGCACATAAGGTTTTAATATTCTGTCTACACAGCATTAAATTTAACTAACATGTGGAATGTAGCATCTTACAGACTTAAGAACTACCCAAATACAGAGCACAATAACACATGCACTCATCTTCCATGAACATTGTTCTTCACTAATCTTCATTTCTATCTATTCTGGGATCAGATGCCAGTAACACTACTGAATTAAGATGTCCAAGGCCTAACAGCACTAGGGGTGACAGAATTCTCTCCTCTCTTACCGCTTCCATCTGGAGCCCATGACCTGTAGCTCTCTGGAGCACCACTGACAGCAAAGCATTACAGAAATCCCACCGTCCTATTCCCATATTGAAACCACATGCAAATCTGTCTTCCACACAAGTTAAGGGCCTACAATTATTATTATTCTGTTGTTCCTCTTATATCCTCATATCCCAATTTTTTGCATCTACTGATTGTCCACACATATACTACATGCATCAGGATGGCTGAGAACTGCTGTATATACACTAGACCTTCCATCTGTCATCTAAAATTTCCATTCTGTTTTTCTCCTAATAACCAATGCCCAAACTGCTACCCATTTTACTGACAACACTGCTGGCCAGTCAGTTTTCTTACACAATTGACTGAAGATAGAACTGTTACTTAACTTGTCTGTTAGATGTATGCCTTAATGAGGTACATTTTGCACACGTCTGCTTTCACTATGTTATTTAGCCCATTTCCTGTAAACTGATAACAAGAATATAGTTTGTTTGGTCTTGATTGCTTTTTGCAGATCCCAAATTGCAACATGAATCAAGTAAATAAAATACTAATTGGGTAATATGTCCATGAATACCAATACCTATATGTATACCTATAGCTATACCTACTTATATATATATCTATACGTATACCTATACATATACCTACACATCTTTATATCCATATACCTCTACCTATACATATACATATACTTATACATACACATATATCTACACCTATACTTATACCTATACCAGCACCGATACTTATACATATATCTATATCTATACTTATACATATACCTATACCTATATATTTACATAGCCATATACCTAGGCCTATATATATATATATATATATATATATATATATATATATATATATATATATATATATAAATACACATATAGCTAAACATATACCTATACCTATGCATATACACATACGTATACATATGCATATACCTATACATACACATATACATATACAAATATCTATACATATACATATGCATATACATATACAGATACCCATATCTATACATATGCATATACAAATACCTATACATATACCTAGCACTATACATATACATATACATATACATATACATACACATAGACATACCTACTTCCAGTGCATAGAACCCTCCTGCATCTAAAAGTTTACTTGCAACAACTTAGCAACTCTTAACTATCATCTTCATTTCTTTGCTTTTTCAAGAGCCATCTTTACAATGCTCCCAAAACCGATATCCTCCTCCACTCTACTACTACTTCTCCTCAATATAGTCTACATTTACTACCTCACCCAGCCCATATATATTAACCACTCACAAGCTTTTCACATAACAATATATCTCAACTCACCTCCTTTAAAACCACACACCACAGTATCTCCCCATCTTTATCCTATACAAAGCCATCTACTCTTTACTTATAAACTTATCAACCCTCAAAAACATCATACCACCATAGTAGCTAACAAATCCTTTATCAACATAATAAAGCCCAACCTAAACTCTAAGCAGTCCAAATACCTCTCCAACCTAACCCTTTATCTAATAACCACTCTACTATCAGGAGATATCCACCCCAACCCGGGCCCCTTCACCTCTTCCACCATAGATAAGTCTATACTATTCACCTCTCTAAACTCCCAAAGCATAGTAAACAAAGTCCCAAACCTTCATGCTTGGCTTACACATAATAAACCTGATATCCTATCTATCTCTGAAACTTGGCTAAAACCCCACATAAAAGACCATGAAATAACACCACCAAACTACTCAACCATCATTAAAGACAGATCCCACAAAAAAGGGGGTTGAGTAGCTCTACTATACTCATCCTCCTTGTCGGTCACCCCTTATAACAAATCCATCCCCAATTTCAATAATGCTGAACTACTCCTATCACTACTACAAGTCAATAAATACAAGCACATATGTATAGCCTCCCTCTACATCCTCCCTAGAGATAATATTACCACACTCGAGAATATCCTATTCTGGCTCTCCACCAACATTAGCAATGAAATCATAATTTTGGGTGACACAAATATCAATTGGTCCTCCATTCAGTCTTCCACAAACCCACTTAATATCAACCTTTATATCTTCTCACAGCTAATTAACAACATAACCCGCCCCTCAAAAACTCTTTCCAATGGTAGCATTCTAGACTGGATCTTAGTCTCTCACCCTCATTATTTCTCTGATAGTGGTACACTTTCAGACTCCCTTAGTGATCACCTACCCATCTTCACATATCGACTCCCTGCACCTTTCAGAGAACACATAATTATATTACTACCTGCAACCATAAAAACTTCAATGCAATAGCTTTCTCTGACTCTCTAAAAGTAATTGACCGGAACATTCTAAAAACTTTACCTCTAGATAATGCTGTGGCCCACTTCAACACAACTTTCTTAAACCTCCTAGACTACCATGCTCCTTTAAGGACTAAAAGAATAAAACTAAAAACCACCCCCTGGCTAACCAAAAACACACTAACAGCCATGCGACATAGAGATAAAGTCTGGGCACTTTACCAGAAAAATAAATCTCCACTCATCCATAATGAATTCAAAACACTTAGAAACAAAGTAAAAAAGCTTATTATCACCAATCGACAAACTACTTTTCCATACTCCAAAATACTAATAAAACAAATCCCCAGAAATTCTGGAAAGGAATCTCTACCCTTATCAATCCTGGCAAAACAGTCAACCCCAGCCCAGATCCCAATGCTACTGACATGGACTTGGCTACACAATTCAACTCTTTTTTCATTAACTCTATTTCCAAACTAACCTCTTCATTCTCCAACACCACCGCATCCTCAACTTCACCCCCATCCTCCTCTACTAACACCCTTCCCTCTACTCCCATCACCACTCTCACTTCCTCTCCAATACCACCACCCTCTAATACCCTACCTCCCCTTTCTCCACCTTTCTCACTAAAACCTATTCCCACATCTACCATAAAAAAACTCCTCCAGAAACTAAAGCCATGCTCTAATTCCCCAGACAATATTCCTTCATACTTCCTTAGCATAGCTGCAGAAGCCATTGCCTACCCTATTAGTATTCTAATCAACCGCTCTATCCAAGAAAGCATAGTACCCCAAATTTGGAAAAAGGCCTTTATCATACCTTTGCATAAAGGTGTCAATAATAACAATACTACAAACTTCCGTCCCATAGCTATCCTGTCTCCCATCTCTAAACTCCTAGAAAAGTGTATCCATCTGCAGCTCCTACCTTACCTCTTAGACAATCACCTGCTGACTCCAACTCAGCATGGTTTTAGACTCGGCCATAGCACTATGACAGCCCTCCTCTCCTTCTTAGAAACTATAAATAAAGCTCGGGACTCTGGTCACATTGTTTCTACCCTGCTACTGGATCTCTCAAAGGCCTTTGACACTATCTCTCACAAACTAATTTTAACTAAACTCTCCCAGATTAACTTATCTCCTTCCTCATTGAACTGGTTCTCTAGTTACTTATCTAATAGATTTCAAGCAGTTAAATGGAAAAAAGCCACCTCCTCATTCCTTAACACCCCAACTGGGGTCCCCCAAGGTTCCATATTGGGTCCTCTTCTATTTAATATATTCATAAATGACTTCCGCAATTCTATCCCATTCTCTAATATCATTCAGTATGCAGATGATTCAACTATTATCTGCTCTGCCACATCCATCCCAGTACTCCAAAGGCTTACACAAGACGCATTCTCAATCACTGAACAATGGATGAAAGAAAACCACCTAG
This sequence comes from Protopterus annectens, assembly GCF_019279795.1. Lineage (NCBI taxonomy): Eukaryota > Metazoa > Chordata > Ceratodontiformes > Protopteridae > Protopterus > Protopterus annectens. The sequence continues at coordinate 731,523,830 of NC_056731.1, read as the reverse complement.
CACTTAATGCCTCTAAAACCAAATTAATGGTATTTACTCCCTCTAAACTCATCTCTATCAACACAAACTCTTTTTCAATCACTAGCAATAACAACACATCCTTGGAATTGGTGCCAGAGGCTAAGTTACTTGGGGTTCAAATTGATAGTCAGCTTAAATTCAACTCCCACATACAACTAAATATCAAAAAAACTCATCAAAAACTAGGCATGCTCTACCGACAAAATCGTTACCTTACACCCTCTACTAAAATCACTCTCTTCCACATTCCTTATCCCCTCTCTTCTATATGGAGCCCCACTCCTGACTAACCTGCAATCGTCCCTCAAAACGCAACTTTCCTCTTGCTACAACAAAATAGCCAAATTCGCTACTAGTCATAAAGCATCTACCCACCACTGTTCTTCTCTCCACAAACTAAAATGGCTAGAACTACCCAACCAACTCATCTATTCTCAACTTACTCTTGCTCATAAGCTCATTTTCAAACCCTTACTTTGTCCATCCCTTTCCTCTGCCTTTAAAATGCACTTCCCCAACAGAGTACTCAGAACTAATAACCAAAACCTAATTGAATTATACAAACCAACTCGTCCCCCAGGTAAAAATCTCCTATCCTATGGTCTAGCACATCTCTGGAACTCCCTACCTCCATCCATTCGTACCACTTTCAACCACTTTATATTCAAAAAATCTCTTCACTCTCATCTACTAATGCAGTGGGAATGCTCCTGCACCCATCCGTCATAATCTACACTGCCTTACCTCCTTCCTCCTCCTTTCCATGAACTTCCTTGCTTCTGCCTCTCCTAACTCAAAAAAAAAAAAAAAAGGTATTACTTTGTTTCCTTTAGCTATCTACCTAAGACATAATGGCTTCTCAATATCTCTATTGAAATGTTTCCATTTTCTAGTCTGTATCATCTGTAATGTCACCTGAATGTTATACTCTAACTGTATAATTTTGTAAATATTGTAATATGGATCTCCCTTTTTCTAGTTTGTATCATCTGTAATGTTTCATCACCAGTATGATGCTCTAACTGTATAATTTTGTAAATATTGTAATCCGTATCTAAAACCTATGTAAACCTGTTTCTGGAGCTTTTCTCCCCAGGACTCCATTGAAAACGGGTTTATCTTGGCCCAATGGACTATCCTGGTAAACCAACTGTAAATAAATAAATAAATAAAATATACACATATATACTCTAAAATCAAAAATGCTATAGTATACTGTCACCAAGTGCAGGACTTCAAAGTGCAATTTAGATATTTGTGCTATGTATGACCTTTATACACTATATATAAATGGTTTTATAACCTGACTTAATCCATACATATGTAGAACTGTTTGTTATGCATACAGTTACTATACGAACATAAGCACTGATCGATATCTATGTTTCTATGTTTCTCTCTTTTTCGTTTTCTTTTTTTTTTTTTTATTTTGTAGTTGGCATTTGCCACTGCTTATTACACGCCAGTTTTTGTTAGAAGAAACCAATGTTAGAAATGTTAGTGAGTCAGAATTTTGAACAAAGCTTTCATAAGAGTAACACATCCCCAGGATTTACAAAATTTGCTTTATTAAGGAAAAAGTTATAAGGAATGCAGCTATTTGATGTAGCTCCTTGCAAATGTACTACCAGCACATAAAAAGACAAGTGTAGAGCTATTTAAATAGTGTCACAGTCTGAGACGTTAAAGTAAAACAGCAGTGCCATTATCTAAACAATGTTACACGGTGATTCTGCTTTTATAGTTTCCTTTAATTATGCTTCAGTATTTGACAGTATTATTCCCTCTTCCAGTTTCATTTTGTTCTGGGAGTGAATATTTGATATATTTCCCATACACAGTGACATCACAGGGGTGCCATCTTTTGGCAACAGCATTGAAAAGACTGCTTGAGGCATTGCAAGCACACTCGACCCTGACAGGCTTGCGTGATTAGAACACATTGAGCTATCTTAATCTGCCGGCATGTGGGCGGGGGCTGGGCTAGAAGCCATCTCCTCTAATTAGCCACTCCCCTCTGTTGCTTAGGCACCATCCCCCTACACACACACACACACACACACACACACACACACACACACACACACACACACACACACACACACACACAAACACAGAGCAAAGCAGAATCTCTTAAGAGGAACAGCAGAGGGAGAGCATGCTTTTTTTGGGAAGGCAAGCTGCTGGCTGACCAAAACCTTATTGTCACGCAAGCTAACCGTCTGTCAATCTCTCTCTGTCTCTGACAGGGGCTTGGCACTCATTCAAACCATTGCGTGCAAGCAGGAAAGCCACATTACTGTGTGAAGACTTTCATACTAACAACAGCTGTTAAATATTGATGCCTCCTGGCAAATGCTGAATGCTCTCATGAAGGTTAAGCCTGCATGTAATAGAACTGAGTCCACCATTATGTACTGTATTGGATATCTGCAACTTGATTTTTTTAGACAAATGTGGCTAGAGGCTGGGTCATACCACAGTTCTTTTTGTCTGTTTGGGAGAAAAACAAACAAACCAATTATAGTAAAAATAATGTCTAATTTGCAAAGCACCTTACTTTTAACACCAGAAGTGAAAAAGGCATAATAAAGACAACAGGCAGCTTCTTCATTACCCATATTCAGCTGTGCTGAACAGTGTCAGGTAAGTAGTTGCACATGAATGCATTTTAAAAGTGACAGTCATCCTGCAACAATCAGTGCTGCGAATTTATGGAAAAGTTGAACGCTCATTTTAGAAACAGGCTTTTTTTTGTTCATTTCTGCAAGCTAATTAGTAAAGAATGTCTAGTATGTAAAGCCACATTAAGGCTTTGATGGTGTTTTAGGGACAGGGAGAAATGTCAGTACACCAAGGGAAGTCCCCTACTCTTAACAACAGCTTAAAATTTTACTGCAATGAATGCTTCACTACTGTTTTTGTATTGTGTGGCCAATATCTCAACAGGAGTGTGAAATACTTAGAAAAGGTTTTGCTGTCTTTTGAGCAGTGGCAGACAGATATCATGGCTGTTCTAATTTAAATTATAATCTGGTGCCAAATTTATCAGATGTGTCCCACAAACTTAACTAAACCCAAGCAAATGAGGCATGACTTCCTGCCAATGAGCACATCCTGATTTATGAATATCTTCTTGCACAGTTTATAGTACATATGAATCTGAAATCTATTCTATGAATCAGGGAAAGTGGGCAGCTGGATATGGGGCTAATCACTGCATTTTGTTTACTTAGCAAAAAATCCAGAATCAGTGTTTCTGTTGTAGGATAAGGCCCTCTGCACTTCCCACATACCTGTATCTTTAAATATACTGACTCCATGATTGCATAACCACAGCTGAGCAAAGAAACATTTCCTTTCCTCCACTGATCCATGATCTCAGCCTCTTTAATAGTATTTTCTTGATGAAAAATGGAATCTAGATTCACTTTTTATCAGAAAAGGGGCCAATGCAAACATCTTACACAGCTTTATCTTAACATAATCTAACAAAGGAATTGCAACAGTCTTTGCGGTATGCGTGTATGACTCCTGGGCAGCAATCACCCTGATTTCATTAATAATAAATTTTAAAATATCCACTGGTCATCAGCAATCCCATTTGATCACTTCTGAATGCCACAAAATAATTTTTTAATAAAAAACGCTAAACACTTTTATACCAAAATAAACAAACCAAGGAACTGATCAGACTGGTGATGAATGCACAATGGCCAGCCTTTATACCATGTTAGACAGTCAAATGAATAGAACCAGCTAATAAAAGGCATACAGCAACAAGTATGTTCACCTCTAATTGCTTTAAAGTACTTTTTAAAACTACATTTAAAATTAAGAACATCATTCAATCATGGACTTTTATTTGAGAGTGAAATGCAATTCAATCATGGACTTTTGATAGTGAAATACATTGACAATGCACCCCTAAGAGATGGCCCCATTGTTTGGGATTTGAAAACTTCTGTGGACAGTGACCTAACTTTTGACCAACATGTATGCATTGTTGTAATAAAGTCCTTCTATACTGCATAACTTACAAATAAAGGGATTGTGTCTAGATCTTGGGATATCATGGCCCCCTCTTTTCTCAGTCCTCATTAGGCCAATCGTTGAATATAATGCCCCCTTTGGAAAGCATCTGTCCAGACACATGCAACAGCTGGAACATGCAGAGAGAGGCCTTATTAAAAGGATATAAGGGCTAAACAACACGTCCTATGTGGACAGACTTAGACCTTATTAAAAGGATACAAGGCCTAAACAACATGTCCTATGTGGACAGGATCAAAGTTCTGTCACTATACAGCACCCTATAGAGTGCTAAGAGGTTCATCTGTATCTGGCATAAGAGGCATTCTCCAACCCAATACTGATGGATTTACTGTACATCAGCAAATCAAATGGCATCAGAAATATTTGGTCTATGGCTCTAAACCTATTCTGCAGCATCTACAGAAAAGTTTGCATGGACAATTATATTATGCAGATGATACCGCTGCTCTGGATCAGACACCTCATCCACATAAAACAAAGATCATCCCTGTTCATATTCAAGGACAACTTGAATTTAACACAGGGCAGACCCCTATACTCCTGATGGACAGAGACAGCTCCAAAATGCTTTATCCCATGCATGGGTCCCCTCAAAATATCTATGGTATCATCCCCGTTATTCTCATTAGGGTTAATATTATAATTATCAACAATGTGATGGGTAAGGCCAATCTCTAACCAAACTGGATAGGTTAATTTGAGCATAAAAAGTGGCACTGGCAAGGCTTAAAATGGCCACAAGGGCAGCTAGCCTAATGCTTACATATAAGCCTATAAAATGGTCTGTCAAATGTACTCATGGCAGTCCAAGAAAACATCTAATGCACTGCTTCTAATACCCAAAAAACAGTTTTTTATGCACACAAAATAACATTTCTAGCATGTTTATCTAAAATATTATTTAGTAATTTTGTTTTCACACAGTAGTTAAGCTCATATGTAAAATTATGGAGTTTGGGTGCTGTTCTTTCAATATGGTAAAAGTTTCAAGTATAATATATTCACTCAGGTAAAATGCATAAATATATACCAATTATTTTTTATAAACACTATAATGGCCCCAGAGTCAGTACTATAAGAATATATACACATACAGGGCCTAATGGGATGTTAATGAAACACTCTGTACACCAGGCTTACAGAATGGAGTTTTTTGATAAGCAGTAAGGCTAATATTCATGGCACTGCTTTTCTTAATCCTGCAGTTCTAGAGCCCATAAACTAAATCTACATCTTCTTCTTCTGGCTTTTCCTGGTTAGGGGGTGCCACAGTGGATCACCTGTCTGCTCATGATTGGGAGTGGAGTTTTATGGTGTTGAGTTAGCAGCACAGTACCCAACCTTCCACAGAAGGCACACACATACACGCACTCACGCCTAGGGCTAATTTAGAGTGTCCAATCCACCTACAGGATGTCTTTGGGATATGGAAGAAAACTGGAGCACCCAGAGGAAACCCACGTGACCACAGGGAGGACATGCATACTCTACACAGATGGCACCCCAGCGGAGGATCGAACCAGAGAACCTCTTGCTGTGAAGTGGCAACACTGACCACGACATCACCGCTGCTGCCCATAAACTAAACCTATATATATTTTATTTATTCATTGCTTTTTTTTTTTTTATGGATTGAATGCTATTTCACATTTAATGTTATATAGCTAATTTACCTGAGGAGTAAAAGAAGCTCATCTGTGGATTTACTTGTGGAATACAGAAGCCTACCTCTGGATTTACTTTCACTTGTCAGTTCCAGGGACCTAATACTGAAAGTGTGAGACAACCTGACTATAGCCATAATCCCTGAGGACTGCAAGGAATTTTGGCATTTCATTAAGAGACTTTAAAATTAGAGTGTGTGTGTGTGTGTGTGTGTGTGTGCGTGTGTGTGTGTGTGTGTGTGTGTGTGTGTGTGTGTGTGTGTGTGTGTGTGTGTGTGTGTGTGTATGTGTGTGTGTGTATACATATATATATATATATATATATATATATATATATATATATATATATATATATATATATATATATATATATGTATGAATCCATATCAGATCCACGAAAGAGCAATTACTCGACGACCAAATCAACAAGACCACATCACCGACAGATCGATCACATCTCTGACAAAAACTCGCACCCAATCCATAACTGTAGCATACAAACTCTTCCTATTACCTAACTCTTAAGTCCTAGATCACTCCCTAACCCTAAAACTCCACTCCTGCCTATGAACCTAAAATTCTTTCCCACTCTTTAACCTAAACTTCCTTCCTGTTCCCTAAACCTAAATCTCCCCACCCACTCCCTAAACCTTAAACTACCCACCCCCTCCTTAAACCTTAAACTACCCTTCCACTCTTAAGTGTAATGTCTCCAATTGCTCCCTTACCATAAACTCCCCATCCCTGACCTTAAAACTCCTCCCATTCTCTAAACCTAAATCTCACTCCAGATTGTTGCTTAAAACCCTAACCCACACTCCATCCTCTTCCCATTCCCTTCAGTTACCTTGCTTTAACTCTGCTATTGTGAATGGAGCTGCTGCACCTCGGCCAAACACACAGATAGGTTTGGGTGTGACCTACAGCCCATGTGGGCTAAAAAACAATGATCTTTGAGCACCTGGGATTCAAGTACTTGTGCAGACCCACTTTTATACTTGGTAAGCAGAATTGAGCCCTGAAAGATGACCACAGTCACTACCTGCATATATTATTGCACTGAAACTACACCAGCCATTCTGAAATATATTTTGTTTCTGTCAAACATTTTAGCATGACGAAGAAAATGCATCAGTGCTATTATATAGACAATGCCTTTTTGGCTTATGATAAACCCTAAAGATATTTCTTAAAAATATGTAAAATGCTGCTGCACGTTTTTAATTCCTGAGTTTCATGTTCATCAAAGTAAGTGTACACTTTCAAGTTTGATAACAATAAAAGTTATAAACAATAATATAGAAATTAGAGAGTAACCTGTTTAAAGCAGTTTTACTTATTTAACATTTGTTTACCAAGAAAGCCTGACTGGAGCAGAGCCCATTTTCAGCAGAAGCCCAGTGAGAAACACTCCACATGCATGCATGTATTTGGAATGTGGGAGAAACCTGAGCAAATCCACACAAACACAGGGAAAACATGCAGATTCCCAGACTACACACAAAAGGCACCCCAGCCAAGAACTGAACCAGAAAACCTCTCCCTGAGGCAACAACACTAACTGCTGCACTACTGCATCAGCCTTAGAAAGGGCAGTTCTAAAGGGTCTTGCTAACGGTACATGTATATTATAAACACTCTAGAAACAAAGCCATTTTAACCATTACAGGAGTTAGTTGTTTTTTTAATTGTTTTTTTTTATTTCAAGTCACTGTTAGTTTAATCTAACATTCGGTGGTATGATAAAATTAAATAAGAAAAGTAAAAAAATTGTGTGAGTTGAAAAGGAAGTAGCGTATTGTTTGGGTACTTTTAATAATAACAATGTAAAATCTTTCATTGCCAAGTATTTTATATGAAGAGTCACAAATTAATTCAAGTGTCATGATACTGAGCAAACAAATCATGTTTCTGATGTACTCAGTCTTTATAGAACCTTTTTGTGTGACAGTCATAAGTGGTTTTAGGAGAAACTTTTTATGAGCTACATTTGAATTTTTTCTCCATCAAAATAAAACGTATCTTTACACTGAAACTGTGCTATGGAGAAATGTAGAATATTACTGCCAAACAATTACTTTCTATGGATTATTCATCAAAATTATGCTGTAATGGTTAACAAAGAAAATACATCTGTTTTTAAGGAAATTACATGGTTTAATTCTGTAATAAACTTAATGCTATTCAGAGCCAAAACATATGTGGCATCTAGATATTCTTGCTGCTTATAATTTTGAAAAACAAAAAATAAAAACAGAAAAATACCTAAATGCTTTAATTTTATTAAAGCTTGGACTCAGGATTTTGGAATAAATTTAACCACCAGGTAATAGGAACAATTAGCAAATATGAATTATAAGCTGATAGTTTCTCTTGGAAGTAAGGTTATTCCATGGGATTCGGAAAGAATCCCACAATGGGAGTTAAAAGCTGTGCTCAAAATGGACATTTTCTATGACAGTGTAAAATGTGATTCAGAGACACATTAGTGACAATGAGGAGGGACTTCATTAGCTACTAATATGCATGTCTCTGAATCACATGGTGTTACTGCTAGTACTAATGAGCACTGTCCTCCAGTAATCACCTCTGATGTGCTGATACATTGTGTTGGTATAAGCACCACTGTCAGTCATCTTCACATATAGATGTACGCACAAACACGCACGCACACACACACACACACACACACACACACACACACACACACACACACACACACACACACACACACACACACACACACACACACACACACACACACACACACACACATACAAACACGCACACACACAGCACACACGTGCGCGCGCACACACATACACACAAGAACAGGAATCGTATTAGAATCTTACCCAGCTAATCAGCTCCCACATTCAAACCTGTAAACTGGTACCAACCTGCCCTTAGACATTACTCTTACCAATGTGCCACTTCACAATTACTCTAAACTACATCAGTGAGTATTATACTCTCCCAATGATCCTTCAAGAAACCACAAGTACCTCTCCTTATAAAGTCATTTGTTTCCTTCTACAAATGCTCCAGTAAATCAACTAGCCTAATAATCGGACTTCTCAGGTCTTACTTTTCAATCTAGCTGATGTACTTAGTTACTTCAGGAGAATAGTTATTTTCCTACAGAATAGCCTCTACCCTATTAAAGGTGTAGATAGCTGGGTAATATCTACCCTTGACTTTCAAAAAATATGAAATATTAATACAAATTAGAGATAAATACTTGTGCTTATAGTAGGGCACAAATTCATTACAGCACATTAAAGCTTGAACTGAGAACCAGAGTGAAGACAACCAAAGTCTCATTTTGTATAGCAGGACAGAATTTCTTCTTTAACAAAATTATGCTGGTCTCAGCCAAAAGCATTACTACGTCACTCAGATACCTGAGTATCTGCTGCAGTTATGCATCCAATGTAAATATCAAATAGTTTGAAGAACAGCTTCATTATCTGCTCTACCACTTCATCTTTCTTCATTAATTCATGATCATGCAATCATTCAGCTCTCTTCAAGATTCATTCTCTGAGTACCAAAGCTACCTGCCTAAATTTCATTTCATAGTATGTGTTCACTTTATTTACAAAGCTCTTTGCTGAACAGAATCTCTAGCAATTTCAAAAATTATTTACAAGTAAGTCAAGAACAACCAGGATTGTCTCTTGCTACAATGCAGGGACACAACTTAGAGATCGGCTTGAAAAGCAAAAATAACTGCATTTTAGATGTAATGTAATGAATAATAACTTGAATGACTTGATGGTTAATGGACATTCCTGTAAATAGTTTTTTTCTTTTGTGTGTGAGGTTTAGTTGAAGCTTTTTCACTTATTATGTTCACAAATCTCTGACTGAATATTGCTGTGATAATTTTACAAATTGAAAATCCAATAAAAACTTAACAAAAATATTTAACTCATTTAGACCTACAATGCCACTCATGCTGTTTACTGCTACAGTCCTGCAGGTTTAGCTGCTTAGTGTCATTTAAGCCTACAGTATTTTAAAGGCAGACCACACAAACTGTCTTGGTTACACTGTTAACTCAATTATAAGACTAAATCTGCAATATTCAGCACCTCAGTTAAGCAGCTTAAATGTGAGAAAATGATTTTAACTGAACAAGTAGTGCGAAAGACCTGTTCCTTCAGTTGAAATAACTTTTTTCTTCTTTTTTTCAGTTGAAACAATTTTTATCACATTTAAATGTATTTGGTTTTTAGCATCAAGTAATTGCTGTGCATCCTGCCAGCTGTTGGGCATGTGACACTTCATTAACTGCTCACAGGTACTAATAGGTTTACTGACAGGTGGGTGCCAGTATTCTTTGGTTCAACAGTCTCTGACATCACTTTCTTATAGCCAGGTATATCCCAGGGGTTCTATCATTGGACTACTCCTCTTTTCTCTTTGCAAATAAACTACCCTCTGATATCCTTGCACTTAAAACTATATTATATGCTGGTGCCTTACTCCAATTAGAAAGGGTGCAACAGGAAAGTGCTTCAAAATCTCTTACAGAAATATTTACTGACCACTGTTTTTGGTTTGACAGTCACAAGCTCTTTGTTAGCCTGGATTAAACTGAAACTATGATTTTTTGCTACTTTTCAACAACTTTTCACCATCTCCCATTTACATCACAATGCCCCATTTCAAAGGAGCATAAAAAATTTGGCATCCAGGTTCACCTCACTGTTTCATTTCATATTCATGTTAAACTGGCTATTTGCAAATGGGTGTATTCATCTTGCATTCAGGGACAAAGCTTTTGCATAGTTTACCTCTAAATCCTGCAGGATGACTGTAACAAGAATTTCAAAGCTCAAACTAATAATATATGCACCATCTGTCTTTCCTTTATGCAGTACTCATAAGTTAATCTTACTACTTAAAGCCCTAAACAGAGTTCGTTGTTTTATACCTATTTCTCCCCAGAGCGTACATCACTGCCTACTTCTTGCATCTGATAATACTCTGCCTTTAAATTAACATGTTGCATTCTTCTTTGTACCTAGCTTACACAAGTGACTTCACTCTCACTTCTTCCCATCTTTAGTTGAAAAGTCTCCACCAACTCTTTCAGCGCACTCTGAGATCTCATCTTCTTGGTACTATCACCCTTTGAAGACCAAACAGTTCCAACCATCTGGAGCAACTTTAGAGAATGTTGTTTCTGCACTGTTTAAATAAAAGGTGAATTATAGGGTAATAGTTGTTTGGAGCTCCATACTGCCTGATATTTGTAATCGCTCTAATTTTACACTTCATGGACAACCTTTATTCAATCACTTTAATACAGCTATTTGGGATAGCTGCTATAATTCTAGTCCAACCCAAAATTCTCATTTTGAACTTCAGTCTTAGTTCACTAATTTGTTTGACTTACATTTATCTTTGTTCAAAAACATCTCGGATGCCTGTTATAATCTGTTTATGTTACACACTGACTGCAAATTTTGTATACATGTTGCATTATTCTCCCTGTTAGCTGTTCAAAGACATCTCAAATGTTTCTTACAGTCTATCTGTGTTACATATTAACTATAAATTATTTCTTAGTTATGATTTACTATTTTTCTCTCTCTCTCGGAAGAAAATGTATTTCTGATGTACTAGACTATTTTTTACTGTACTGTATAGTACTGCAAACCCAACTTTTATTCACTTGATAACTCAATAAAAATGATAGGCACAAGTCTCTTTTCAGGGGCAATCTGGGACCACAGTGTGGTTAAGTAACTTGCTCAGTGATAGAGTAGGCAAATGGAGGCTAAGGGAATCAAACCCTAGATTACAGGATGAAGTTTGTTAGCACCTCTTCAATCACTTCCCCAGTAAACAAATGGATAAATAAATTAATACATGAACAAACAGACAAATAAAATACATAAATGTACAGAACACAAACATGTAGGTATCACTACAAAAGTGATAAGTATGTATCGCAAATCAGAAATGTTATGTACTCTTGTACATAGCACATCTAAAAATGGAAGTTCCAAATACGATAATGGAAATCACAACAATACATGACTCTGTAGGCATAAAAAAGAAGAATATGTCATGTTCAGGAAAACAGAAGTGAACATGCATCTTAGACATACTATAAATTGTTGCACAGTCCTGGTTGTATCAAAATTTCACATTAACCTTCCAAATAATAGTTCAGACAGAAAGTTAATATAACTATGAACTCGTATTCTTTTTTTTCAGTGAATCTATTATATCATATACTCATAGACTTTAAATTTAGCACAGGAAGAGGTGCAGTTATGTGAGATGGAGCTACTATGAATAATTTTATCTCACTTAATCAACTTGTGATTAATTAACCCCAAAATGTGTAGAATCTTGGAAGGTCAAGAGATACTCCTATTGTCACAAAACACACAAAACATTTTTTTCTGCAGGGAGAATAACAATATGCAGTGTAAATATACTACGTTTATATAGTTAACATTTGTTAACCAGGAAAGTCTGACTTGGAATTAAAACAATTTTCAGTGGAGGCCCAGGGAGAAACTCTCCAGATGCATGTCTTTGTAACGTGGGAGGAAACCCACACGAATGCAGGGAGGGCATGCAGACTCCATACAGAAGGCACCCCAGCCGAGAATCAAACTGGAGAACCTGTTGCTGTGAGGTGACAATGCTACCGAACATACATATACATTTACATATACATATAAATATGCACAGAGCCACTCACACACATGCAGACACATCCAACATTACACTGGTCCAAAACCAAAGAAGCTCTAAAAAAGAAAGAAAGTGGGGGAAAAACATAGCACTGAACTTCTTTGAGTTTCTTGTCAACGAAATTAACCCTGTGACCTTCCAGTTACTTAACTGAATGTCACATTAACAGTAGGATTCTCACCATAATCGCACAGGTTCCAGCAAGAGAAGGTTGCATGAGTATGACAGGTGGGTTTGTGCTCAGTGATGTCAGTTACACTTCTAACCAAACCCCTGTGCATGACAGAATTAACTTTATGTAAGTCAGTACATGTACCACACAGAAGCAACATTGCTCCATATCCTCCTCTGTTCCTTTAGTGAGAAACATGAAACTAAAATAAAACAACAGTACAGTAGCTTAGTACTATAATCCCATAACTTCCCACACTATACACAGTTTATAGCTGGAAGGCTATTAAGATGAGTGACCCAAATGGAAATCCAAAGAAGGAAGTGTCATTTCCTTAAGACACATCATTTTACAGTCTTCCAAGCAGGGATCCTTGATAGATGTGACATTATCCCCTACATTTTACTGAAATGTGACTCTTTCTTTTGGTAATTAGGCTTTTAAGACTGCACATTTTTAGACAAGGTGTTTATGTATTCTTTCTTTCTTCCAAAATGTGTTTAATTTTGGACACTTACCTTTAATAAACTGTTGCAAGAAGGAAGATACAAAAGCAGCCTAACTGGTATTATGATTGTAAATATGCTTCCCAATATTTTATTTTTTGTAGTTATTATAAAAATATTGTTTGTTGTACTATGGCAAGTGTTTTGCTGCTATGATATTTATACATATGTGGAGATTAGTGCACAGGAGGAAGGCACTGAGCCATTAATGGACTGCTCTCTATAGTCAAGGATACAGGATTTGAGTTCTTCAACCTCCATTTGTTTGCTGTGTGAGTGTGAGCAAGTTATTTAATAAGACAGTGCTCCTGGGTTGCCCCTGAAAATAAAAGGCAAGATGTCAGTGGGTTTTACTAATTAAAATGAATACAATAATCCATGAGAGTGTTTCCTCTATGGTTTAATCATTTGGGCATTGTTATTAAATAGATCATTTTGCATGTTGTTATGCTTGGATCTAATTAGCCATACAAGCTCAACTATAAAAGCAATTATATTTTGCATTACTCTAACAGAGATTAAGTTGATTACATCAGAGTCTGCCTTCAGGGTATCATACTCTTTCACATACCAAATTTAGGAAAGCTGGTATAGTTCCAATGAAAAGTAATAGCTAATTGCAGGACACAAAGCAAAGCCGTGTAGAATTTCTTCAGTTAAACCTGCCCAACTGGTATAATAGTTAATCTCTGACTTCTATTTCATACCACAAAGTGAACTTTCAAAGTGGTTAATAAGTCTTGATGTCAAAAGTGCTGTAATTTGCCACACATTTTGCCATACAATATGAAGAAAGTCCTATAAAAGTATAAGTATTTACAGGAAACTAGATCCAGAGGTAACACTTACACATTGAAGGAAATGCAGCATGCAGCATGTAGCATGTAGCATGCTCATTGAGTGGGGATGGTTTTGTTAAAGCTATGTTTATGGATATAATTTGATTAAAATTGTTTTAAGAGTAACCGTCAGTACTTTATTAATTCAGCTCTCTTTACTGAATTATCACTTATGACATAGGCAATCATACATTTATAAAAATGAAAACAAAGCTTATCAACATATTTTCAGTTGCAAACATAATACATCACATATAATCTTCTATATAGTCACTGCCAGTCAAACATTACATATCAAATTCAATTCCTGCTTTCCCCTAAACCTCATTCCCCCTTCAAAACATTATTTTGCATGTATTGTTCCCACAATTCTCATTTTCCATATAATTTGCTCCTACCCTTTTCTAAACATCCCTCTTCCAGTTGTTTCATCTCTGTTATTATAGTTACTACTTCTATTACAGCTGGTTTAGACTTTGATTTCCATTTTCTAGTAATTGTCTTTTGGCAGCCACCAGAATTAAATGCAGCAATGCCTTACCATGTCAATTCCAATTCTGTATCACAAAAAAAAATCTCCTTAGTTACAGCAAATTTAGTCTGCAGGGAATTTTTAAAGTATTCCCAAAAACATGTTCCCAATTATCTCTTTCTTTTCTATCACACATCCAACATTTGCAATCTACCTGAGGAAAAATTCTTTGGAGTCTGCTTTGGGTATAAAAATATCTATGCAAACACTTCCAAAACAAAGATCCTAAATCTTCTAGACTTCATTGCATATTTGGGAGTCATGCACATGTCCTCCCATTGTTTCTTTGTGAATTGCTTATCCAATCTCTCTTCCTGATCTCTTCTAACTTCCTCTGATTGATTTCTATAGTTATCATCCAATATTTTATATGCCCTACTAATTATCCTTTTTTAACAGCAGTTTCTGTTTTAAATTCCATGGAAACCTCTACCAGTGCTGGTCTTTCCCATAGGATTCCCTTGTTCCTTTTCTTTTCCCACTCTGACATCAGTCCTTGACAGGGAGTGTAGTCTCTAACCTGTGCTTCAAACAAATTCTTGCCCTCTTCCCATTCTGTCATCTTACCCTCTAATTATTTGCTACCAATACCTTGACTCCTTTGCCAGTCTTCTCCAGTAAATTCCAGCCACCTCCTGCCTACCCCTAATTACAATCATCCCTATCAGCAAAATCTCCTTTATCCATTCCTGTGTTGGTGTAGTTCTTGCATACTTTCTGTTACATTATAAATATATTTTTTATAGTTATTGTTATTCTCTTTAAGGACTGGCATCCAAAATCCTAGTCTCTCCTTATTTCTTGAGCTTCCCTCCATTTCATCTTCATCCCTTTCCACTTTGAATTATAGGTTTCTGCTTGTGCTAGGTATAGGAGCCTTAACTGTATAGCTCTGAAATATCCCTTCAAAGCAATTAATCCCAAGCCACCTTGTTCTAATCGAAGGACATCTCTGAATGATTTTTGCTGAAACAAGGCTCAAATTAATCAACAGGTTCTCAATGAGGGTAGCAAATATTAGAATTACACCTGTCCAAAGGGCATGTATGTTTTGTGATTTTTTTTTCTGCTGCTTGAGTCACCATTTCATTTAAGTCTCACGGAATTTTCTTCCAAGTAACAGCCAGGAGAACATTTTTCTACCACCATTCTGTTTATTATTAACTCTTCACTACAGAACATGACAGATTACTCGCATTACATAAGAAGGGGATTGCACTCTCAAGGGGTGCAGCAGCTGTCTTGCGATTCATCAGAAGTCAGGTTTATCATATGGTTGTGTACCAGTGCAGTAGTGCATCCATGTTATAAATATAAAGTGCAACATTATACGGGGCTGTATTACTTACTAGTGAAAAACTGTTTACCAGTAGCTCACCATTGAAGTAGAAATTGCATGGGTGGGTGGAGGGGGTAACAAGTCACCATATGGCAGCATATGGACTCACTTTTCAAAATCTTCCAGCATCGCTTTTGATGGAAATTATGCACAGTAGTATTAAACCCATATTAATCAACATTGTCTCAATGGGTTGGCTGTGGTGGTGCCGCGGTTAGCATTGTCACCTCACAACAAGAGGTTCTCTGGTTTGATTCTCAATTGGAGTGCCTTCTGTGTGGAGTTTACATGTCCTCCCTGTTTTCAAGTGAGTTTTA
Source organism: Protopterus annectens (assembly GCF_019279795.1). Classification (NCBI taxonomy): domain Eukaryota; kingdom Metazoa; phylum Chordata; order Ceratodontiformes; family Protopteridae; genus Protopterus; species Protopterus annectens. The sequence goes on along the minus strand of NC_056731.1, from coordinate 731,507,661 downwards.
AAATCATGCAGGTATGTGTGTATGTGCGTGTGCCATCTGTGAAGGTTGGGTGCCAGGCTGACAACCTGACACCACAAAAACTACACTGTCAATCAATCTGTGATTCAGTGATCTGCTGTGGTAAGGCTCTAATGGGAGAAGCTGAAAGACATTGCTAGTACTGAGAAGAAGGCACTACATAAATGGAACTCTCAATGCAATGCCCAAATTCAGCCAAATTTCCCTGGTCTAGGGTATCTTGTTATCCTCATCATTTATCTAATCCCACTTTACAGTGACATGTAGACATATACCTCTTATACACCGGTGACACCTGTGACCTTTCGTTCATCCACATTTTGGCAAACATATTCTTTGGTGCCTAGTTTTTCATTTCAGTCCATATGGTCAGTGTTTTCTCCACTTTCTTCTAAAACATTTGCTATTTATCCTTAACAACTGGTCAGTGACGCATCACTGACTGACAGTCAGTCTTTGGAGGAAAAATGTTGCACTTCTGTATTTGAACTGCCTATCAATGGTCAGTGACGATGGTGACAGATGATCTTTAGACAGACAGGAATGACTGGATGACTGAAAGAAGAACTGGGAGTAATAGTCATTAAGTGTTGAGGATGGGACCATTAACTGCCAGGGAACAATACATGGGCAAGCTGTGAAACTGTGGGAGACACTATCAGACACCAGCCATACACCTATGTGAAACTATGCAATGTGATTTTTTTTTTTGTGAATGTGAGGGTTGAACCACCTCCCCAAGGCAGGCACACTCCAGGCTTATATCAGACACAAAAAGATGGTCCATAATACTGTGTTTTTAAATGGCACCCTGAATCACAGGACTGCTGTGTTGCAGGAGCTTTTTGCATGCTGAAATAATACTATATATTCTCTCACTGCAGGGATTTATCCACAAGGGTGCTGATCTCTGTCAGCAGATTTTAATCTGCAGCTGGAGAGATCGTTCGTCCAGGGTTTAGGTGATTGGCCAAGCATTCCTCTAACCTTCTTAACTATCACCCAGGATGTACTGCCTGCCACAGCCAGATGAAAGGATTTACCAGCCAGTTAGTTTACAATTTTTTTTCAATTGCATTTGTATATTTCTTGGAATTGTACAGTGCATGTCTCCCTGCCATGCTGTGATGTGATTTAAAAATAGTATGTACAGTTAAGGCAGTCATGTCACATATACTTAATGTAGTTTTTCTTCTCTGAATGGATTCAGCCAGTCTTGATAAAAAGAAAATAAAAAAATAAGAAGTGCATGAAGCATAACTGACCAAACTCTTTCGTGAACAAAAAGCTCTTCTGAAGTACTAAGTCTCAAGATGTTAAGTCAAATATGTGACAAAAGTCCTAAAGCACAGAGGCGATAACAATTATAGAGATAAAATACTATTCCTAATTTTCAGAAGAAAATGGAATACAGAAAGATGAATGTAAAATCAAGGGATATAAAACTGTACTAGCATATAACAAAACAACAGTCAGATGAAATAGGAGCTTATGGGTAAAAAGAATCAATATCATGTGTATGGAGGTTTGCTAAAAGCACGGACGAGGAAACAGGTACGCAGTTGGTTAAGGAGAAGGGGAATACGTCTGTAGGTCTGAGAGGTGGGCAATACATTCTATTAAGTGTTAAAGCACTGGTAGATGTGCATGAGAGATGAGCAATAACATTCTGTGCGAACTAAAGCATGCAAAGGAATGTGAAGCCGTGGTGCTTACTGTCTGCTACATACTAGTGAAGGAGAGGAATGTGGAACAGCGGAGGCATGTGTGGACACTAAAGCTTGAAAAAAATGTTACCATACATTCTTCAGCAGGTTCTGAAAAAAAGCAAGTTATGCCATCAGTACTAAATATCTAATAGCACAAGTCAAGAACCCGGACAGGTACACACCACCTGCTGCAGCACAGCAGAAGCAAAGGAGTCACCCAAATAAAATCAAGAGGCACAATTATTAAAAACTTTTTAATAAACATGCCTTTGGATTTGATTTGGCTGACTCCTTTGCTTCTGCTGGGCTGCAACAGGTGGTGTGTGCATCAAATATCTAATAGCTCCAAGTATTACTATACTGGTTTTTATTGTTCAAGTGCATTCAGTTGAGTCTTTGGCCCATTTTGAGGAGACAATCCAAAGTGATATTTTATACTGATTGCTAAGATGTCTTTTATTAAGTACCTTGGACATTCCAAGATGATATCTCCCACTATAATTTAAACTCAACTTAAGGAACATTCCCTGGTGTGCTTATATTTGTTCCATGCTGAAAGTCCAGTTATGGAAGAATGTGTTAGTTACATTTACTGGATTAGTAGGTTGGCATTTATGTTGTCTGTACATCTAAAGTGCCTAATGTCTGCCTCTGAATATGTTCTGTGATGGCATGGTATTTATCATTACTGCTGCTTTTTCATTGAATTTACACTGTACTTAATATGACAGCATTTTCTCAGTGCCAAGGATTATACATTACTGCAGGTTATAACTTTCTCACTGCTGCAAGAAGTAGTCTTTCTAACACTGCATCTGAAACTTGGAGAAATTTCCATACATGTTTATTGCTAATAATGAGCTTTATATATACAGTATCGTGGGTGTAAAATAAATCTTCAGATGCATATTAAAATAATATAGTGAACCAAGGTGCAGGATTGTTAGTGTCTCATTGCTAACCAAATATGTTTACATTTGGTCAACACTGCTTTTTAAAGAATCTGCTGCATGTCATTTATCTTTCTTTCTTTCTTTCTGTCTGGCTATCTATTTTCATTTGTTTGCCAGGAAAGTCTGACTGGTTGTGTAATTAGTCTGTAAAAATATATAAGATCACATAGCATCACATTACAAAATAGTGACACTAAATGTAACCATACTCCTTAACAAGTATTTCTGCACCCCCCAATGTGGGGAGTTTGACCCCCACCCCACCCCCAATGTCAGTTATGAGCTTGCACATAGACAAGAAAAAGGGGAAAACTACAAAACAAAGTAAAAATCATCTTTTCCCTCTTCACAAACTCACATGATCCAAAAGACCAACACAGCATTTACAGCACCGTTATTTCCAATACATTTCAGTATTGACAATATAAGTATGTAATGTTTCACTGATGGTTTGTGATCTTTACAATACTTGATTTTAAACTGTGTGAAATCCCTATTGGCTTATGGTGGTAGTTATAATCTTTTTATGTACAATTCATTAGGTGTGAAATATATGTCTCAAATGTATTTATGACAATGTAGTAACACTACAATCAATAATGTTTGTGTCTTTAAAATAACCACAATATGTTTTTGCCTAGTGTCACTTTTTCAAATGTCAAAAATTCTGCTTAATTACTACACTAATGTTGAACACTAGCACTTGCACTAAAAGAATGGCTTCGGAGTCATATTTTGAGGAGAAGAGTTACTGTTAAAGGAATCTTAAAGTGCCTTTTGATTTTGTGTCTATGTCAAAGCTAAGATTACCATTTATTTTACAGCATACGAAAACATGCTGTGTTTTTGCCATTTGACTAAGCCCCAGACCTAATGAGATAGCTTGATATAGCCTCTGTTTCAACACAGTTACCAGACCCTCCAGGTGAAAATCTGCTTAGGTTTTTATTGAAAATGACTAAATTTAATGGTTGTACTCTTGTGCATGTATTCTGTGTCATGAATAAAATTGCACATTTGTATTATGCTCAGGGATAGCTTCGAGAAGAAATGAAAATCTTGGTGTTTTTTTTCATTGCTATTAGTGATTTGTGTTGTGCAGTTTTTAGAACTGAAATGAAAAGATTCTTCTGCCCTTAATGAAAGAATATCCATTTCTTTCAGTAAGAAACCACCGAAAATACATTTATTTTAAAATTTCACTTCAAAACCAGTGAAGAAACAAAGGAAAACGATTTTGTGTGTTTTCATTGACCAAAGTATTATACATCATGTTTTTCTTAATTCCTGAATTATGAAAGAATGTACAATAAATCAAATTATTTTTTTTCATTTAAAAGAACAAAGCAGATCCTTCTTAGCATTTTGAAATGATTAAAGCATTTGAATTTATGCAGTAAATACCTTTAATGTGTGAACTGTGAAAAGTAAAGTACTATTACAGTGCACTGGCAATGAGTAACAGTATTAATTGGTAGGGCATTGCCATATTTGAGTTGTTCTGCTTTACATAAAGACATCACAGTTTATTTTCAAATTGCTCAATAATTTTGGCTTCCGTGCCTGATTATGGTGAGCTGTACAAAACTGAAAATCAGTTCATCTTACATGTGTTTACATGTCCATTTTATTCAATGTTTAACAGTGAACCCTTATGGATTATGTGAATATTTCCCTTGATCATTCACAGATAGTGAAAATATTATAATTTATGTTTGTATTATAGAACAAAATCTTGTTTTTTCCTTTTCCTTTAACTCTTCAGTTACTTATAAAGGACTTTTCTAATCTTTGATGGCAAGGGAGAGTCAGGCACCCAGAGACTGATTTTAACAGTTTTTATTAGATTCCTTTGATTTTTGTTAATTAGAATTCACTCCATTTTACATAAACACATACAGACACCTGACAGCCACTTTTATTATTTTTTTCTGAAAATTTGCTGCTCATATTGCTTACTGGATTATGAAGTACTCAATGAGCTATTTCTTAGATTTTTTTTTCAGATGTTGAAGAACATGAAATACATATCTAAGTTTTGGGTTAATTTAAGTAACTGTGCACTATTATGAATGCCAGCATTTCTTTATACTGCAGATACTCAATGTTCATTGTGAGAAGAAGAAGCCATAAATGAAAACCTGCAATTAACTTGAAACAAATTGCATGCAGCTAGGCCTACTTGAATGTAGCATAATAATAGTGCAGTACTGTATTTCATTATATATCAAATAGTATAGTAAAAGTATTTATTTTTTTACTTATTTAACATTTGTTTACCGGGAAAATCCGACTTGGAATGAAGCCAATTTTCAGCAGAGGCCCAGGAAGAAATGCTCCAGATGCATGTCTTTGAAACATGGGAGGAAACTGGAGCACCCATAGGAAACCCATATGAATGCAGGGAGGACATGCAGACTCTACACAGAAGTCACACCAGCCGAGAAATAAAACTGGAGAACCTCTTGCTGTGAAGCAACAACATTACTGCTGCACTTTGTGGAGGATTTTGTGACACAGTACAATATTTAATGACTGATTTTGCCTTTTAATAATAACATGGAGCATTTAGTAGTATCCTGTGCCTTAAGTGACACAGTTCATCACCGGGTAACATATCATTAAGCATGATATATTATTATGTATGCTGCTACAGGTGCTATAGGCTTTACTTGCTTAGGTACTGCTTGCATTATTCACTATACCACTGCTGTCATGCTATATTAACAAAACTAGGTCATTAAAGGGCACAAACAATCTAAGAAGAAATTGTAGTTAATAGTTAGGCCATATTGAGCAAGATAAAACAATAGCTGGTCAACTGCAAACAGCAACTTGAAAGAGAGTAGCTGTATTAAGACGAAGTTAAGAAAAAAAACTAGGGTAGGAATTAGTGAAGGTCAGTGATATAGTTTCTTCAGCTCTGTCAGCAACCTTAGGCTGTATTTGTCAGCACCAAATACTGCCTGATAGACTTACTACTAAGCCTATTCAACCTCAACTTTTTGATGGAATTCATGCCAGACGAATGTTGAACTGTGGTTGTCATCCCACTCCGCTAGGGAGGATCAACTACTTACACAGGAAACTACAGACCTATTAGCCCCTCTATCCTTGTCTATGAAGCAATACAATGCATCATACTGATATTTTTTAACAAGAACATAAGCTGTCTACATGCAATTAACTCAAGCCAGTTTGGGTTTGTTAAAAGCAGATCCTGTCTCCTGAACCTGCTGTGCTTCTTTGAGCATGCCAAAGATGCATTAGATATAGGTAAATTGGTTCAAACTACCTACCCAGATGTGGCCAAGGCCTTTGATACCATTCCACATTGTGGTATTATTAATTAGTTACTCAAAATGAATTTAAGCCCTTATGTTACCTATTGGATAACTAATTGGCTAATGGACAGAACCCACTCTATTAGAGTGGAAGGCTTGCTGTATTCAGAAAGAGTAGTTACCAGTATTGTCCTCTAAGGGATTAGTCCTAGGATCACTTCTGTTTGGTATTTATTTCTCTGATGTCAAGGCTGACATCAAGGGTGTGTGGCTAATCAAGTCTTCACATGACTGCAAACTTCGGGTTAACTTACCATCTGACTTGCAGATTCTTCAGGAAGGACAAATATGCACCAACAAGTGGTGTCACAGCCTAAAACTAAATGCCATGAAATTCAGCATTGTATCTTTCAGCAAAACTGGAGAGCCTTGGATCCCCCACATAGGTGACACACCTTTAAAAGCTGACTTAATCATTTGGGACAGGGACACTTTTATTGACCATTAACTATTCTTTGATCACCATGTATCTACTGCTATTTGGACATACTTTTAATTACAAAATTAAATTGATGCTGCCACAGACGTCCAGTAAAAGCAAAACAAAAAAAAACTTTACTGTAATATTAGTTAAGTAAGTTCGTACTTGTATTAAGAACTTCATCAGAAACAAATTAAAACAAGTACCATCCACTTTTAACAGCTTTTCTTGCAGCAATGTCATGCAATTATCTTAAAGGTGTACTGCTAATACCTTTGTAATTAAATAAACTACTACATTAATACCTGGTACATAGAAATACATAGATGTTAAACATTCTTAAGAATAAATAGTATAAACACAAAAAGAAGAGTAACGGCAACCCACAAGGCAAACACTCCGTAGCCCAAGGATAATATAGTCAAAGAATAAAAAGTCAACAGGTAACGGAGCGACCAAGGCAGCATAAACAGCAGCAATCAATCTATTTATAAAAAATGTTTTATTAATACTAACATGAGGTGACCACTTTCGCATAAAATGCTTCTTCAGACCTTTAAAACAAATAAAATACAACAACCATATATATATATATATATATATTCAAAGCAACCAATCCATGGGCATTGCTAATCATACTTACTTAAGCACTTAAAGAAACAACACATCAAAACTTAAATAACAAATAAGCTGATGTTAAAACATAAAAATTATATGCATAAAAAACTATGTATAAAATATGACACAAAATAATATCCATAAAAATAAAAATGAAAAGTATAAATAAAATCTATTTGGGTATTCTACGTTTCTTGAGCAAGGGCTTAATGGAGGCTCGCTCATTCAAACCAGAGCCTCCATAAGTCCTCACAATAATCATCCAGTTCATTTCCCTATGTTCGGTATGATTCCGAACATCCCCCATTCTAATACCTGGAGTAATGATGTCAATGACCCTAAATATAAAATTATGTGTTGCACCACACTCCAAAACATGTTTGGAGAGGGCATTATACACCAAGTTCTTCCGTATGCAATATATATGCTCTCTCATTCTTTCCCGTAGGGATCTATTAGTCTTCCCCACGAAGAAAGACTTGCATACAACACATTCCGCTAAATATACAACATTGGTAGAGCTACAATTCACATTAACCCTAAAGGTGAATCTCCTATTCAAATCAGGGTGGTCAAAAAATTCAGATGTATTAATCACTTCCCAGAAGTTACAGCTACCACAAGGTAGTGTGACTCCTAATGCTACATAATTAGTGTTATGTTCCCTACTACTACATAACAACCTTTTTAAATTCATCTTATTCCTAAAAAGAAAGGATGGACGTGGACCAACAATATCACCAATCTGTGGATCTACCTGTAGGATAGACCAATGTTCACTGAACACATCACTTACTGGCCTCTGGTCTTGTGTATAAAACAAAGGGACCTTCACATAACTATGTGGGGTCATGGGGGAGACAGATGATTTTACTAATGGCTCTATCTTAGGGCCATAATAAGGGGCTGCTACACCCTGCCTAAGATCTTCCAAATATACCCAGTTCTCCAGAATCTCATTCCTATGATAACCACGCAATAATAACCTCTGTTCCAAAAGTTTAATCTCAGACTGAAAACCCTCATCAGTTGGATTCAGTCTTGAGGCTCTAATGCCCTGTCCATGGATCAGATTGTGAAAAACATAATTAGGATGCATACTGGTTCTACTCAAAAGAGTATTCCTAAAACAGGTTTTCCTATACTCCCCCGTATTTATAATAGAGCCCTGCAGTTTCTCTATATATAGTTCTAAATATTCAATGCGTTCTTTAGAGAAAGCCATAGTAAATTTCAAACAATCACATAACGTGTTCATATGTTCAAAAAACTTTCTCAATTCAGGACATGTACCCTTCCAAAGAAAAAATAAATCATCGACAAAACATCGATAGAGGGGTACATAAACATTAAACTCTTTAACTTTGAACAGAACCTCTTCCTCCCATTGTGCTAGAAACATATTGGCATAGCTATTGGCACATGAGGTGCCCATAGCTACGCCATGCTTCTGAGCATATATGTCATGCTCAAACACAAAAATATTGTTTTCCAACACAATCTCTAGAAGAAAACAAATCAATTCTATCTGTGGTGAATCATAAGTACTGTGGGCTCTCAAATAAACTTGTACATAACACACACCTAAACTATTCGGAATCATGGTAAATAGTGACTGAATATCCATAGTCACAAAAAAACATCTCCTCAATATCAATATCTTGTATATAAACAAGCAGATCTAAGAGAAACTGTTTAGAATCCTGTAACACCACCCTATTCAAACTCAAGATGGGCCTAAGATGCTTCTCTATAAATATCGACAGGGGCTCAGTAACCCACCCACCTCCCGAAACAATCGGGCGCATGGGTGGATTAAATGGATGTTTATGGACTTTCGGAAGTCCTTGTATAATAGGCAACAAGGGATTGTGCACAATTAGAAAGTCCAGAGTTTCTTCAGAAACTAAACCAGCATGGAAAATCTATGTACCTGAGCAGGCTCATCCTGCAGCTGGAACATCCACAGGGGTTCCTCACTAAAAGAATACATAGCGTAAATGACATGTCCTGTGTAGACTTCCTCAAAGCCTTATTGCTGTTTTCTCTTTCGTACAGGCTGTGAGAGGAGATCTATGCCTGTCATACAAACCATCATTGGACCCCACTCTGATGGACGTCCTGCAATTCTGCAAAGCAAACAGCACCAGAATTACCTGTTCTAAAGACTTAAATCTTTCCCATGATATAAATAAGCCCTTCTGGAATGATATGTATGTATCCCAGAGACTACCCCTTCTCTGTATCAGGCTCCCCGTTCATGTGAAGAACTGCTCTTCCTTAACCCAATTCAAGTGTAACTTGGACAACTAGATTGGGAACCAGGAATTAACCCCTGATTTGCCACCTATGTCACTAGTAGACACAGTTAGCCTGTACATTTTGCATCTGATAAGCCCCTGCTTACACTACCAAGGGTACTGGAACTTGTCACAGACCTGGGATACATGGCTATGCTTAGAAAAGCCTCAGTGGTCATTAGCCTACTAAATACCTATGATCCTCTCAATGTAAGACAATTAAAGGTGGCAGACGCATCATGTAGAGGAAACATTGATACAAAATCCTTAGAATATCAGCACTTCCTAATTTAAGATTGCTGAAATAAAATGCAAAAAGCTGTTTTTTTTCTTCTTGTATAAAAAAGATTTTCTCTCATTTACTTTACTTCTGACTTTCATCTCCAGGCAACTGTAATACAGCCTGCTGCCCATCAGGGATGTGACACTTAATTAACGGACTTCCAGAAGGGGTTAATACATTAGAGTGATGGATTATGTCTCATCCCATCCCTCATGCACCTGCTGGTTCATGTAGATTTAGTTTGGGTCACTCTAATTGCTGACTGTTAGTATAGTGCCACTTACCTTGATGGTTGGGACTCTGGGTACTATATTTTTTTATATAAAATTACAGCTTCTAACTATTTTTCTCAGACTACACAGGACCGCAATAGTAGCCTGCACTTATAAACAAATTTTGCTTTTGACAAATAATTGTCAAACCAAAACATTGTCTATACTTTATGCCTTAGCTACTATGGTGGTTTGGTGATTGTTTTGCAGGCATACTGTTAATTAACATTATAGCCTCAGCCTCAGCTAGAGTGGTGGCTACCTTATTAGCATGTATTTTACAGCTTCCACTTCCTCGTACAGCTGCTGGTTCATTCACTTCTGCTGTAGGTCACTGTAGTTTCAGTTAATGCAGTTCAATCTTTGTTTACTTTTATTATTTTGGACTCTGGATATTTTACATTTTGCTATAAAATTACAGCTTTTTGTTGCTTTTTTCTCAGTATACAAGACTATCCTGAAAGTTTAGCTTTAAAAACAAGTTCCATCTTCAGAGAAGTGGTGCATTTCAAACCAGAGCTGGCTACTTTACTGCATGTTTTTTCTTATCTTCTCCTTCATACATCTGTTGGATCATGTAGCTTTACTTCAGTTCACTCTGATTGTTGTTTGTATATTTCATCCAGCACTCATTATGATTATATGAAATATATATATATATATATATATATATATATATATATATATATATGTGTGTGTGTGTGTGTGTGTGTGTGTGTGTGTGTGTGTCTGTAAACTTATATATACATAAACACACACATGCAGACAAGCAACTCCACTCACACATATACACATACACACATACACAGTTGCATGCTGAGTGGTTTCTCTATTTCTGTTTCCAGCAGTGTTCTACAGTAGTCGTGCTGGGTCCTTTTCTATTTGGCACCTACTTTTCTGCTGTCCAGATCAAGGATCAAGACCTCTACTTAACTAAGTTTGCAGATGACTGCAAACTGGGAGTCATTATCAAATCTGCAGCTTACGCCATACCCTCCAGCCAGGACTGGATTTACCAGTAGACATATTTGGTGTTCAGAAAATGGACTTAAATTAAATTCTAAGACGTGCAAGTACTATCACATCAATAGACAATCCCTTCCATGAGGATACAACATGTAAAATGTTCCACTCCAAAATGAGTGAGAGACCTTGCAATCTGGGTTGATAATTCTCTCTCCTTTGGTCGTCATAAAAGGACAATTGTTAGGAAACCCTTCTATTTAGTGCAGCTAGTCTTCAAAAGAATATAATATACATCTATATCACTTTGTTGAATCACTATTTAGTGAACACCTCTTCGCTGAACAACTTTTCAGCGAACAAACTAATCTTCGAACTAAGTTTTCAGTGCAAACTTTCTTAGGGTAAAACGATGGTTGGCCACCATCTGGGGTTTGCCCTTTTCCTCCCTGTAGTGTGATCTTGGAGTTGGTATATTTAGTTAGGGGAATGTAGGGGGCACAGCCTCCCACCTGCGTAGGTGTTTTTTTTTTTTTTTTTATGAGCATTAGGGTGGACTACCATCAGTTTGCCCCAGGAAAGTTTTTGCTGAAAAGTTAGTTTAACAATTAGTTTGTTTGCTGAATAGTTGCATGACGAAGAGGAGTTTGCTAAACAGTGATTCGACAAAGTGATACAGACCGATATAACATAGATCTAAAGAAGCTATTATCCCACTATATTCAACACTTAACAGACCTGTTTTATAACACAACACTCCTTTTGGGATGTTCCTAAGCAGACATACCAAATAAATAGAAAATCTCAGAGGTTTCTGAACAAAATGATCATGGGCATAAAATCCCTAAGATATCATAAATGACTATACCCTTTTTTCCATATAATACAGATTCCGCAGAGTAGAGACCCACCTTGTGGACAATAAGAGACCCAGTGGTACTGGAACTGTTGTACCTTTACAAGTCAAACAGTCTGGCAGGTACATGAACAGAAATGAACAGAGATCTAACTCTGCTTCAGCAGATTTATAAAACAAGGTGGAGAGAAGGATTCATTATTTAGTGTCTCCCAACTCTGGAATATTCTCCCTCTGGAGATCAGGCAGTGCAATACACTATTTCCTTCAAACAGGGCCTGGGAAATTGGATAGATATTCACAAATTCATCCTGGGCTTCAGTGGCTTAGCCCTCCTTGAGAGGAAGGTACAGTCTAGGATGGAGCTGGCAAGGCATAATGGTTGAAAAAAAACAAAAGGTTAGTATCTTCAAAGATTCCTACAAGGTTTTAGACCCACTTTGTAGGATGGAGTTTTGCAGTTATTATGGCACAAACAAAGCAGACTGCTCGGAAGTCCACCAGTGGAAAGACTCCCTGTAAACTGCTTGTTACGAAGGCTGCCCGCAAAAGTTCTCCAGCTACGAGAGGTGTAAAAAAATCTCATTGTTACCATCCAGGCACTGTTGTTCTCAGAGAAATCTATCGCTATCAGACCGAATTACTTATTTTCAAGCTTCCTTTCCAGTGACTTGTTTAGGAGATTGCACAGGATTTCAAGACAGATCTTTGTTTCTAGAGTTCTGCTGTCATAGCCTTGCAGGAGGCAAGCAAGAATTATCTTGTAGGCCTCTTTGACAATATTAACCTGCATGCTATTCATGCTAAGAGGGAAACTGTCATGCCACAGACATTCAGCCAATTTGAGTTTTGCACAGTAAAGCTTTTTTGAACTGCTATCTTCTGTAGCGTTTTGTTTTTTTGGACATTTTGTATTTCGCAGTGGTGTATTTATCAAGCCATAATGGTTGCAAGATTTATTGCATTGCCTTGAACTTTATATGATCTTTTTATCTGAATTACCTGTTAGTTTAAGAAATAAATAGCAATGACTTTTCATGTCTGTTTTTGGTCATCGTCAAATATGTTGAATATTTCTACACATGAAATACTATTACATATTTGACTAGGAAACATATACCCTCACAGTATCCTGTTATCTTATTTTGATTTAATGTTATTCAGCTTTGCTTGTTAAGCAAGAAAAAAAGTGGTTTCTTTGTCAAATTGTCATGCAAATAAAAAGCACTTATCATAAAAAACAAATTTAGGAGTTTCTGTCTTCTCTTGTGAATGTAACAAAAAGATAATAGACCAGGAACCATCTTTTTGAGGGGATGTATCTGCTGCAATTTGTGACAGACATAATGGCTTGCATATCACAAAAACACCAGGATGAAGTCAAAGCAGAAGAAGCTAGTGTGTATAAGTTTTGGTAAATTCTGTTGTTGCAAGTATTTGTTCCAGAGAGTGCTACTATAACAATTAATAAATTAGTCTTAGTACTTGTTTTTTTTTTTTTTTTGAGGCCAGTAACATGAAGTTGATGCAATGTGCTAAGCACTGGGGGCTGGGGAAAGACCCTTCATATAATTGTGTACTATATTATGCTATGCTATGTCATGGTAGATGATTATGTTGATGTATTGTTTAAGTTTTCTACAGAAAGATATAGCCACAGAATATTTTTCCTGTATGCGTCCTATTGGTTTTTATTGCCTTTTATTTTATTTCTATGTATGCCAGCATACATATATTTTAATCCATATTTGCACTAATTTCTGAATTATTTAAGTAAAGTTCATCTGACCTTTAGGCTCTTGGGGTTGAAATAAAATGCAAAAAGCTGTTCTTTTTTTCTTCTTGTATAAAAAAGATTTTCTCTTATTTACTTTCCTTCTGACTTTCATCTCCAGGCAACTGTAATACAGCCTGCTGCCCATCAGGGATGTGACACTTAATTAACGGACTTCCAGAAGGGGTTAATACGTTAGAATGATGGATTATGTCTCATCCCATCCCTCATGCACCTGCGGGTTCATGTAGATTTAGTTTGGGTCACTCTAATTGCTGACTGTTAGTATAGTGCCACTTACCTTGATGGTTGGGACTCTGGGTACTATATTTTTTGATATAAAATTACAGCTTCTAACTATTTTTCTCAGACTGCACAGGACCGCAATAGTAGCCTGCACTTATAAACAAATTTTGCTTTTGACAAATAATTGTCAAACCAAAATATTGTCTATACTTTATGCCTTAGCTACTATGGTGGTTTGGTGATTGTTTTGCAGGCATACTGTTAATTAACATTATAGCCTCAGCCTCTGCTAGACAGGTGGCTACCTTATTAGCATGTATTTTACAGCTTCCACTTCCTCGTACAGCTGCTGGTTCATTCACTTCTGCTGTAGGTCACTGTAGTTTCAGTTAATGCAGTTCAATCTTAGTTTACTTTTATTATTTTGGACTCTGGATATTTTACATTTTGCTATAAAATTACAGCTTTTTGTTGCTTTTTTCTCAGTATACAAGACTATCCTGAAAGTTTAGCTTTAAAAACAAGTTCCATCTTCGGAGAAGTGGTGCATTTCAAACCAGAGCTGGCTACTTTACTGCAATTTTTTTCTTATCTTCTCCTTCATACATCTGTTGGATCATGTAGCTTTACTTCAGTTCACTCTGGTTGTTGTTTGTATATTTCATCCAGCACTCATTATGATTATATGAAATATATATATATATATATGTGTGTGTGTGTGTGTGTGTGTGTGTGTGTGTGTGTGTGTGTGTGTAAACTTATATATACATAAACACACACATGCAGACAAGCAACTCCACTCACACATATACACATACACAGTTGCATGCTGAGTGGTTTCTGTATTTCTGTTTCCAGCAGTGTTCTACAGGAGTCGTGCTGGGTCCTTTTCTATTTGGCACCTACTTTTCTGCTGTCCAGATCTAGGATCAAGACCTCTGCTTAACTACGTTTGCAGATGACTGCAAACTGGGAGTCATTATCAAATCTGCAGCTTATGCCATACCCTCCAGCCAGGACTGGATTTGCCAGTAGAAATATTTGGTGTTCAGAAAATGGGCTTAAATTAAATTCTAAGACATACAAGTACTATCACATCAATAGACAAGCCCTTCCCTGAGGATCCAACATGTAAAATGTCCCACTCCAAAATGAGTGAGAGGCCTTGCAATCTGGGTTGATAATTCTCTCTCCTTTGGTCGTCATAAAAGGACAATTGTTAGGAAACCCTTCTATTTAGTGCAGCTAATCTTCAAAAGAATATAATATACATCTATATCACTTTGTTGAATCACTAATTAGTGAACACCTCTTCGCTGAACAACTTTTCAGCGAACAAACTAATCTTCGAACTAAGTTTTCAGTGCAAACTTTCTTAGGGTAAAACGATAGTTGGCCACCATCTGGAGTTTGCCCTTTTCTTCCCTGTAGTGTGATCTTGGAGTTGGTATATTTAGTTAGGGGGAATGTGGGGGGCACAGCCTCCCACCTGCGTAGGTGTTTTTTTTTTTTTTTTTTTATGAGCGTTAGGGTGGACTACCATCAGTTTGCCCCAGGAAAGTTTTTGCTGAAAAGTTAGTTTAACAATTAGTTTGTTTGCTGAATAGTTGCATGACGAAGAGGAGTTTGCTAAACAGTGATTCGACAAAGTGATACAGACCCATATAGCATAGATCTAAAGAAGCTATTATCCCACTATATTCAACACTTAACAGGCCTGTTTTATAACACAACACTCCTTTTGGGATGTTCCTAACCAGACATACCAAATAAATGGAAAATCCCAGAGGTTTCTGAACAAAATGATCATGGGCATAAAATCCCTAAGATATCATAAATGACTAGACCCTTTTTTCCATATCATACAGATTCCTCAGAGTAGAGACCCACCTTGTGGGCAATAAGAGACCCAGTGGTACTGGAACTGTTGTACCTTTACAAGTCAAACAGTCTGGCAGGTACATGAACAGAGATCTAACTCTGCTTCAGCAGATTTATAAAACAAGGTGGAGAGAAGGATTCATTATTTAGTGTCTCCCAACTCTGGAATATTCTCCCTCTGGAGATCAAGCAGTGCAATACACTATTTCCTTCAAACAGGGCCTGGGAAATTGGATGGATATTCACAAATTCATCCTGGGCTTCAGTGGCTTAGCCCTCCTTGAGAGGAAGGTACAGTCTAGGATGGAGCTGACAAGGCATAATGGTTGAAAAAAAACAAAAGGTTAGTATCTTCAAAGATTCCTACAAGGTTTTAGACCCACTTTGTAGGATGGAGTTTTGCAGTTATTATGGCACAAACAAAGCAGACTGCTCAGAAGTCCACCAGTGGAAAGACTCCCTGTAAAGTGCTTGTTACGAAGGCTGCCTGCAAAAGTGCTCCAGCTACGAGAGGTGTAAAAAAATCTCATTGTTACCATCCAGGCACTGTTGTTCTCAGAGAAATCCATCGCTATCAGAGGTCCACCGAATTACTTATTTTCAAGCTTCCTTTCCAGTGACTTGTTTAGGAGATTGCACAGGATGTCAAGACAGATCTTCGTTTCTAGAGTTCTGCTGTCATAGCCTTACAGGAGGCAAGCAAGAATTATCTTGTAGGCCTCTTTGACAGTATTAACCTGCATGCTATTCATGCTAAGAGGGAAACTGTCATGCCACAGACATTCAGCCAATTTGATTTTTGCACAGTAAAGCTTTTTTGAACTGCTATCTTCTGTAGCGTTTTGTTTTTTTGGACATTTTGTATTTCGCAGTGGTGTATTTATCAAGGCATAAAGGTTGCAAGATTTATTGCGTTGCCTTGAACTTTATATGATCTTTTTATCTGAATTACCTGTTAGTTTAAGAAATAAATAGCAATGACTTTTCATGTCTGTTTTTGGTCATTGTCAAATACGTTGAATATTTATACACATGAAATACTATTACATATTTGACTAGGAAACATATACCCTCACAGTAACCTGTTATCTTATTTTGATTTAATGTTATTCAGCTTTGCTTGTTAAGCAAGAAAAAAAGTGGTTTCTTTGTCAAATTGTCATGCAAATAAAAAGCACTTATCATAAAAAAACAAATTTAGAACTTTCTGTCTTCTCTTGTGAATGTAATAAAAAGATAATAGACCAGGAACCATCTTTTTGAGGGGATGTATCTGCTGCAATTTGTGACGGACATAATGGCTTGCATATCACAAAAACACCAGGATAGAATCAAAGCAGAAGAAGCTAGTGTGTATATGTTTTGGCAAATTCTGTTGTTGCAGGTATTTGTTCCAGAGAGTGCTACTATAACAATTAATAAATTAGTCTTGGTACTTGTTTTTTTTTCTTTGAGGCCAGTAACATGAAGTTGATGCCATGTGCTAAGCACTGGGGGCTGGGGAAAGACCCTTCATATAATTGCGTACTATATTATGCTATGCTATGCCATGCTAGATGATTATGTTGATGTATTGTTTAAGTTTTCTACAGAAAGATATAGCCACAGCATATTTTTCCTGTATGCATCCTATTGATTTTTATTGCCTTTTAATTTATTTCTATGTTTGCCAGCATACATATATTTTAATCCATATTTGCACTAATTTCTGAATTATTTAAGTAAAGTTCATCTGACCTTTAGGCTCTTGGGGTTGACATACATTACTTATTTCATTTATGCACTGCTGTTGATCTGAGAAGACAAGTAATCATTATTTACACTGTTAGTTAATAAGCTGCTTGGCACACGTCTCCCATTAAACTGCTTGGGCCAACAACCAGTAAGAGAGATTAATTAGTATGGTTATATCTGACTTAATGAATAATATCAGCAGGTGCCTAGAAATCCAAGGTTGTAATAGTACTATCATTCTAGTAAGAAAGCTGTGGGAAACTGGATAATGCTGTTATCCTTCCTGGGAATAGTTTTGCTTTGTGTGTGTGTTATGAGTGTGCATTTGTGCAAGTGCATGCATATGTGTGTGTCAGTGTGTGTGTGTGTGTGTGTGTGTGTGTGTGTGTGTGTGTGTGTCTATGTGTATTTGTACAGATATGTATTTGCTAGTGTGTGTGTGTGTGTGTGTGTGTGTGTGTGTGTGTGTGTGTGTGTGTGTGTGTGTGTGTGTGTCTGATTATGTGTGTGAGTGAAAACATTACTAAACATTACTTTATGTGAGAGGTAATTACCATGGATAAAGGGGTGCTGGAAGACACTGACTCGATGAGACAGCAGTGAGAAAATGACTTGGACATGCTTGGCCAAAAACACAGCTCTGTAAGTGGTCTGTGTAGAGTCCAGTCTGGGTGTGGCTGTTGGAAGCCCATACTCAGAGCAGCAGTCCAAATACCCTTTATGTTCTTAGGCCCAGGTTGTATTTTGTGAATTACGTATTGAAATAAATTTATGTGCACTTTCTTATTAGTTAATCCTTGTTTGGCAGTGATGAGATTAAAACACTAGTGATACCAGCTATCCTGACTCCACAGTGGG
This sequence comes from Protopterus annectens, assembly GCF_019279795.1. NCBI lineage: Eukaryota > Metazoa > Chordata > Ceratodontiformes > Protopteridae > Protopterus > Protopterus annectens. The sequence continues at coordinate 731,489,431 of NC_056731.1, read as the reverse complement.
TGGCATCCTTCCATCTAGATGTCATACTGGTGGCAATGGTATCATCACCCCCCCATAACATTGGTGGCAATGGTGCCATTTTTCTGTCACTAGTTATCACAAGAACACTACATCAAGAAGAAACAACAGCTTTAAAAGTTTTAACACATTTTAACTGTCATGCAAGCAGTGAAGTGCATCACTATACATCCAACAGCTTAAGTTGTCACAGAACCTAAACTGCCATACAATCTGTTCTGTTTTAACTCTTCTCTTTATTATATGGCTTGACTCATCCAGGTACCCTTCCTTCCCACTCAGTATACACACACACCTCTGTTCCTAAGCCTCATAGACCCAGTAGTAGTGTCTAGTTAGCACCCCCATTTGTTTGTTTTATAAATTGAAATTTTAAAGTTATCTGAGCTAGATTACAAGATACAGGAAATTATCAAACTCAGTCAATATGTGTTCTGAAAGTGAATGTCAAGAAATTCACCTCTCAAATGAAGAGTTTCACATTGAAACTAACTTCTTAACATTCATTCACAAACACATAGCAGTCTATTTAAGTATACAGAATCCATATAACCTTGCATTCTGGTTCAGAAGATTGTTTTTATTACACACTA
>NC_056731.1:731446320-731483820 GCF_019279795.1 Protopterus annectens | reverse complement strand
TGTGTCACCACAGAAACTGCAGTAAATCACAAATTATTGGGTGCTAATGAGCTGCATTTTGTTCTTGGGCTTAATTCTCTTTCTGTCCAGTAATATACTGTATGATTTTGCAGGACAACTTAAACAGCACAAAAGTTCGATCTCCTTCCTCAAATGAAGCATTTGTGTCTAGTGCGTCTTATTTTCCAGGCCGATAAGTTACTCTCTTGTTGCAGTACCACAGTTTGTTTTGTTTAGTTGTAAAATTGGACAAAAATGCATAGCTCATCAACAGTATGTAGAGTGTTTAAACTAAACTAAATGTCCCATCCCTCCAGAATCTACTCCAACCCTATCGCACCACCAGACCACTACGATTTAGCAACAAAAATCACTTGCAGATCACTAAAGCCAATAACTCTGCTGGTGAAGCACTATTCTCTTGCATTATAGCCAAATTATGGAACTCCCTCCCACCCACAATTATCTCCGTACCATCATGCAACCACTTCAAAACTTTACTAAAGGCGCACCTAAAAACATGCTGGCTATGCCCTTGCAACTCCCACTCTAATATCACCCACTCCATCCAACCACTACCTTTCTTTCCACTCCACTAACTACCTTGATTATAGCAAGCTCAGATGCTCATAAGCCTAGTACTTATACAGCAGGAACTTCTTATTTTAACATTTGTTAATGTCTGTTATGTACTTCACAGATAAAGATTCTAGTTGTCTACTGATGTACTATGTTCTTCATCTGTAAATATGTTGTAAGTAATTGCTATGTAAATTGTTAATCGCTATGTAATCCAATGTAACTACTGTCTGTTTATTTTAACTGTGGAGCTTTTTTCCCCGGGCCTCCGCTGAAAATGGACCTACGTCCAGTCGGACACTCCCAGTCAACAAATATAAATAAATAATAAATAAATAAATAAACGTATGTTTCTTCATATTCTGACATACATCCCCACCAGACTCAAGCATGTATTCTTGTGTGATCAAGAAGAAGCAACAAAATTATGTCTCAACAAAATGAACAGAACTTGAATCCTTTAAAGTTTATAGATGAATACTTAACATTTAACATTAATGAAGGGTTTCACATGATTCAGAAGGCATTATGCATAATATTCTATTGTTAACTATATCGCTTTTGTTGGCATTCCATTTTTGTCACCCCGTTAATTTGGTATCTCTTTATCTTCCCTTCTAACTTCTTTTCACAATTGGACTGCATCGATCTACCTATCCATTTACCCATCCATTTTCTAAATTGTTTGTCTTGGCGAGGATAACAATGGTACAAGCAGAGCAGGATACACCAGAATTCCCGCTCACAATAACAGTCCCCTGCTCACCCTGGGAGGTCTCCTGGCATTTCCAGACATGCTGAAAGATATAATTTATCACTCATGTTTTCAGTCTTTCACCCATTGAATCATGACTGGCACACATCCTGCTTTAGGCACCAGAGATATTCTCACCAGGTGTACAAAACACAACTGATGCTTCTTAATTTGGTGAAGTAGATGCCTCTCTCCCATAGCTTCTTCATTGCTGAATTCCTCACTTAATTGTGGAGACTGCACCCAGAAACCCTGCAAAGGGACATCATTTCTACCTTTTTTATTTATGATCTCATCCTTTAATTCACTATCCAAAACTTACAGCCATAGCCAAAGATGGGGGATATAGACTGGCCAGTAAAATTTTCTATGTCACCATTACAGATGATTAAAACACCTTTATTATTGTCACTGCTGCAACCATTGATGGTTTATCTCTAAATGCTCCTCTACATTCACTTGTGTACAAGACCACGAGGTACATAAAGTGTTCCACCTGAGGTAGCTGCTGTTCCTCCAAATACTGAAATCAACCTACCAGTTTTCCAGACAGAACAATGACACCCTGAAGGCAGTACCTCCAGTGTACACTGGAGATAACATTCACTGGAAGCCAAGAGTACAACATTGGTCACATACAACAATGATACAGCCTTCAAACCACCAACCTGGCACTCCTTCAAATCTCGTCTTCACTTTGGTATCCTGCACATAATGAATAGCAAGGGAGTCAGTGCACACTTTTGGCTGAATGCTGTGCAAAGCCTGTGCATATTCAACTTAATGCTGAGAATACATACACTAATGTCACTGCGTTAATACAGGTACAAAAATGTATGCACATTGGCCTTGGGACCCAGCCTTTTGATTGAGTATTTCAAGATATGCCTTTTAGGGTCTACAAAGCATGTAGGCCATATTGACAAACCTATATTCTTTCTCACTATTATATATGCAAAGGCAACTATTCCATAGCCTGGGTCAGCACAGAATCTGCACTGCTCCTCATGCATCAAAGACAACTGGACTGCACTAGAAGTTAATACATTTTTCACTGCCTCTTCCTGGGTGCCACACTAGTGCAGTGGTCAGCACTACTACCTCACAACTCTTGGTCCTGTGAAATGTTTCCAGGCTGCAGTGTCTTCTGTGTATACTATGTATGTCCTTTTTCCTGTATGTATATGGGTTTTTGTCCAGTGTTCCCACATCTCAAGGCTATGCCTTTCAGTGTGTGTGGATATGTATGTATGTGTGTGTATGTGTATATATATATATATATATATATATATATATATATATATATATATATATATATATATATATATATATATGTGTGTGTGTGTGTGTGTGTGTGTGTATGTGTGTGTGTGCATACATATATACTGTACATATACATATCTGTAGCTATATCTATATCTATTTATATATATATATATATATATATATATATATATATATATATATATATAAATATATATTTAGATATATATATATATATATATATATATATATATATGTGTGTGTGTGTGTGTGTGTGTGTATGCATATCCTGTGATGTACCTCTACCCTAACTAAAAGTGGTTGTCTCTCTTGTGCCCTCTGCTTGTGGGGATGGGATCTTACTAGGCTCTGTAAAAATACAAAGGGTATCAGTGATTCAAGGAATGAATGAATTAATTCTTATTTTTTTGTAATTTTTTTACCATTTCCTTTTCCCTTCAGATACATCTTTTTCATATATTCACCTCACACTGTATGATTTATATCTTGTTTAAAATATATTACCTGGTTTAGTATGAAAGCAAATTAATTTAATCTGTCCAAAATGATTTTCCCTTTAAAAGACATCCAAACCAAAGGGTAAAAAGGTCAGACAAACAAGCCATTCAGTAAAAATTCCAGAACTTCAATAAAGACCCAGCTAACCCAGAGTCTTCACTGTGTAATACATAAAACCTCCTGTAGTAGAGACCTATGGGATATATGCAAATGACCCTTTAATGACATAGAATTGTTTTAGTTCCATGGCTTTAAAGTCCCTATGACTTTTCATTTTTTATGTACTTTAAGTGCCTATGACTTTTCATTTTTAACTTTTTAAGTCTTTACCGGTACATGCAGGCCAATAAAGCCAAACCCCATTAACTGTAGACATGCTATGTTTCACCAATTTTCTGAGCTAATCAGTACAGTATAAGTGGACTATTTGGCTATACTTTGTAAACAAAGTGGTTAAGACCAAGCCTGATGTCCATAAACACCAAGATACCTTCAAACTATCTCAAATAATATCCAAACAAAAGGATAAAGGTCATGCAGGCAAATCTTTCAGTAAAAACTCTTAAGAAAGATTCAGCTAAGCTAGAATCTTGGCTGTGTAATACCTTAAACCTCCTGTTTTGGAGGCCTTTAGGATATATGCAAACTGCCAGTGTTTCAACTACATGGCTGCTCTAAAAGAGGCTGAAATATCTCTCATACCTGATAATGAATGTGTTTCTGTGAGGAAAACCCTCCTGGTAAAATGAGTAGGCATAACTTATCTCCTGTTTTTATTTGTTCATAGAACTCATTTAATTGTTTGTCATGAAGTTGTTTTTTTTTTTTTTTTTTGCTTAGTACTCCAATTATAAAGCAGGTGCATTTCTTCTTTAAACATGACTGACTTTTAGGACTTCCATGTTGCACACTGATAACACTATCATTTCAGCTTTCTCAGTGTTAAAATATAATCTGAGAAAAATGAATGCCATTGAAAATTTTTTTTTTTCTTTTTTTTTTTTGTAGTAAAATCCAGTTACTGACTAGTAAATCCACTGCCTGGGTGCCAGCAAAAAAAAAACAATTTGGAAAACTTGAAAGAAAATCAACCAGAAAAGGTGAAGAGAAAACACTATTTGCGGAGGATTCAGCAAAAAGCAGTTCAAGCTTGAGTTTTGGGTCAAAGGATGGCTTCATGTAATTTAGAGGAAAAAATAACCAAAATATACTCAGGAGTGATTAAAATAAATGAAACATTGAAGGGACATATCAATCAACCAATAAAAGGCTGGAAAAAACAGAAGAAGCTTTAACTAGCCATTTAGATGAACTGATAAAATTGCAGAAATCAGAGGCTGACATGAAGAAAAGGCTAGCTGAATATGAGGGTTCTCAAGAACTGTTTAAAAATTATTTGATTTAGAAGACATAGTATGCAGAAAAAACCTGAAAGTTTTTGCTGTACCAGAGAACTGAAAGGAACAGACTGCATTAATTTTATGAAAGCACAAATAAGCAACTGAACTGGTATTCCATAGCAAAATTTGTGAATTGAAAGCGTGCATCAAATGTATGATCCGAACCTGGCCATGAGAAAGCAGCCAAAACCTATATTAGTAAAAATGCAATCATACCAGCAGAAAGAGTTGATCCTGACAGAATTGCGACAGAAAGGCAAAGTATTAAAAATGAAGACAGCAAAGTGTTTGTAGAAAATGATTATTTACTGTACACTAGGCAGAAGAGAAGTAAATTTATCCCAACAATCAGGGAATGTTGACAAGCAGGTGTGAGATTCAAACTGCGATATCCAGCTATCTTCAAAGCGTTTTTTTTTTCTAGAGGAGCAAATTCATTTTGTGATGCAGAACAGGATATAGAGGAAATAAAAAAAAGTGAATCAGCAAGCAGAGGGTGACTCTGCTTCTCATTCTTCTGACAGTAAAGTTCATACAGAAACTTTGCCAGTGAACCCCATTCAAATGTTCCAAAAGAAAATGCTTGAGAGACAGAAAAAAACATAGACATTGGCTAGAAGAATCAGCAGTACTTTGGACTTGAACCAAAGTCTGGTATTGGCAGATGGAGATGAACAAGAAGACGACCAGCAACTTTGAAATTAGTGAATAAATGGAAGACTATAAAGCATCTTATCACATTTGTGAAATATGGTTTTGCAAGAAAAAGTGGCTGAAAACTCTGGACTTTTGTTGACTTTGTTAAACGTGTGGGTGGACTGTAAAGCAAATGTGCCACTTTATAATATTATAATGTTTTGAATGATACTAATAGGGGAAAACTAACTGTAAGCAAAACCATTTCGGTCATATTAGCATTTGTATAGAACATTTCATGACATAAACTGCATGCTAAATACAGCAAAACAGTTTCATGTAATGTGTAGTCAGAGGTATTTTAAATGTGAGGGGAGTATTTTTAGTGATTGTTGTATGTGTTAAAGATATTAAAGTAAATAAGTACTTTTTAGTTGTAAGAAATATATGTTTTTCAGTATAACGAGAAAAAAAGGCTGGACAAAAGCAAGTTTAATGCTCGCATGCTGTGAACCTGGGGTAGGGTGGTGTGTAAAAGTGCACTGATTATATTATATGTAGAATTAGGATACTTTCTATTTTTGTTTTACAAGGGTAAATGTCTAGATTACTCCCTTTAGCTTAAGCTATAAACAGGTGTTTTTGTAAATATGTAGACTTTAAAAATAAGCCAAAATGATGAAAGCCAAAAAAATGCTAAGTATCTTACAACTGCAAAGATATCAGCTTGTTTGTTTTTCACTGACAAATATTTAGTGGAATTCAGATGTCTGCAGCTGAGAACAGTTGTGTATTCTTTTCTGAGTGAAATTTACAAGGATTCATTGCAGAGTACATTTCCTTGGAAACAAGTTGTCTGCAGGTGCAAGCAGTCTTGGGAATTATGAATATTTTTTGCTGAGAAAAATTCAAAATGTACAGGGACAATGGCAAGCAGCTCAGTGAAAAAAAATTAAGTTTGAAATTCTAAGAAGTGAATAAGAGATAACAACCTCCCTAGCAGCCTTAATGCTTTGCTGCACTTAACAGAACAGTGCATAATCTAGTTTTATTTAAAGATAGCCAGTAGTACACTTTTTCTTAAGAGTAAAAGTTAATGTTTTCTGAAGCCATACAAAACTATTTTTCATATCTGTGAGGAGAAGATATATAAGGAAAGAACAGATAGCAATCAGTGTAAGCGCCAGCATAGGCTGTAGCATGCACTTTAGCATGGGTAACCTTAATTTTAGGTTAGATAAAACCTGTATATGCAGCCATCAATCTGGGGATATTGTTCCCTTCTGGAGGGTTAAACTTTGTGTTTTGAAGATATACATAGTTTTGTGTGTTTGTTCCAAGTTAATAGGGTATGGGTATGTTTTGTATTTTGTTTTTTTTTAGAAGGTTTTCATTAAAACAAAAACTCTTGAAACATGTGACACAGGTTCAAATGGAGATGAGAAAAAACAACTGTACAAAAGAATAGCCTGACAAATATTAGAATATGCATGTAACACAAAAGCTGGAAATATACATTAAAAAAATTGTCATGTATAAGCAGTGGGAACAATAGCTTTTTATCATGATGTTCATACTATTTTGGTACATGAATGGCCTTAGAGGGATAGATAAAAGGCAAAGATTATTGAATTATATTGAGAAATGCAGAGTGCAAATAGCAATGCTGCATGAGATACATTTGGAAAGAAATGGACATGTGAACTTGACAAAGAATGTATTTCAGAATGGACATTCAGTAGAATATTAGGGACAGATGAAAAGATAAGTAATTATACTCATTGTTAGAGGGGCTCCAATAGTGATACATGAGGAAAAAAAAACAAAACTGGTAGATATGTATTAGTAAGGGGCTATTGGCAAGGGAAAAGGATTACAATGTCACATATTTATATTCTACTGAATTTTTAGGAGAAATAATCAACTTTCAGCAGGGAATATTATTTATAGGTGATGACTGGAATTTGATTTGCAACAGTGAGGATTTATCTGGGAGACCTAAAAGGGAAAATCTAACAAATGGAGTTTTGACATTTATGAAAATATTTGGTATGGAAGATATGAATTCGGTAGTAGGAACTCGGACATCATTTACATATTACTCCCCAAGGTACAATAACTGAACTGGGCTATACTAAACAGAAATTATATTTCACAGGAACATGTGCTTTTAATTTAAAGCTTTGACACACATCCAATAACTATTTTTGATCATGCACCAATAAAAGCTAAGATTCAAATGGAGGGCAATGAAGTAAAAATCAGACACTGGACTTTCCCACCAGTCTGTGAAAAAGAGAGGCATTTAAGGAATGGGTAATAAAACATTATTTGAGAGTTATTAGAGAAGATAGAAATATCCTTAGAAGTTATAGCGAGTGACTGGGGTAAAATGAAAATGGAGTTTAAAATAAGGTCAAAATAAAAGATAAAATGATATGATTAAGAAATAATAGGAATTACTTAGAAGGGCTGGCAAAGGTTACTGTATTGCAGAATAAGTGGAATTTCACAAAACAAGAGAGGAGCAAATGCAGGAGAAAATAAGGCAGTATCTGATAATTACATGAGTTTAGAAAGATTGCACTTAAGCAACTATTTTTGATAACAACTTCAGCTTACAAAAACTTTTAGCAGAATGACTTAGGCAAGAGAACATTGAAAGGGTTGTCGCCAAACTTAGAGAATGTATAACAAGAAAATAACCAGAGATCCTATATAGGTTTTAGAGATATTCTGGGAATTTTCTGAAAATTTGTATAGAGCAGAGACATTTGGAAATCAAGAAAGAGTACAAATGGAAATATTTATGGAGGACTTGATAATGCCAAGGTTAGAGGTAGGCAAGGCAACTGGCAGTTAAGACAGGTGATGATGATATAAAAACAGTGATGCATAATCAATCTTCAGGAAAGTCTCCACAAACAGATGGTATTTCTGTGGTACTTTGGAAATGAGAAGGGAAGAAATTGATAAAGATCTGGAAGCTTTTATTTAACAGAATTTTAAAAGGAAGGGAAGCACCACCATCTTGGAAGAAAGCTGTGGTGGCTGTGTCACTTAAAGATGGCAAAATCCCTTCAGACCCAGCTTCATATAGACCCATTTAAATTTTAAACCATGATTATAAAGTGTCTGCATCTATACTATCTAAAAAAATGGCAAAGGTCTTGCCAAAATTGATAAATATGGATCAGTGTGGTTTTGTGGAGGGGAGGCAAACATTTGACAACATTAACAGAACACTGATGATCCACAGGGAAGCAGAATATAAGAAGATAAGCATTTGACAGAATAAGCTGGGGGTTTATGAGTAGGGCACTGGAAGCATTTGCATTCTGTGATACAATAATAAGGTTAATTAGAAGGATATATGAAGGCTCAGAGGCAGGAATTATAGTGGGAGGGTTCCTCACAGATAAGCTGTTTGAACAGAGGAACCAGGCAGAGGTGTCTTCTTTCCTTTTGTTATTTGCTTTATATTTAGAGTAATTGGTAAAGAAAACAACGGACTCAGAAATACAAGGATATAATTGGTATGGTAATCAAGAAAAGTTGGCTTTATTTGCAGATGATATTATTTTGTACCAAATAAACCCAGAAAAGGACATCTCAGGGTTGTGGAACATTTTGAGATAGTTGAGGTCTTTTTGGGATATAAAATTAATGAAGATAAAACAAAGTCTGTAGCTGTAAATTATGTACCTATACATGAATTGGTTCAGCAATACCCATATTATGGAGACATGGAGTATGGATTAAAAAGGCTACTTTTATGGCAGATAAGGATATGTGGGAAGAGACTAAATAAAATAAAAGAAAAACTGAGAAACTGGGAACTCTTATTTATGGACAAAGATAGTAAAATGCAAGCAGTGAAAATATTTTAGTTCCTTTGATCTTAAATATAGGTCAGGCATACTTTTATCAGACTGAGGAGAAATTGTGGATAATAATAATGAAATTAATTAATTTATCTGGGATGGAAGGAGGGCAAGAGTTAAGTTGGATAATTTGATCCTTCTAATAGGACAAGGTGGTTTAGGTTTACCTGATTTGAGGGGATATTTTAGAGCTACACAATTTATCTCATATACATAACACACACAGAAGGCTATAATTCAAAATGGAAAAGGATGATGAAGCAAGGAGGATGTTCAATAACTAGAGAGAGAGAGAGAGAGAGAGAGAGAGAGAGAAGGAGTTAGATTTTGGATGCAGATCCTTAAAGCCAATATTAACAGGCATACATAATATTATATTCATAAAGTAGCAGAAAATAAGTCAATATAAGAATGGAGAAAACAGATTTTTTTGCTAGTAGGGTTGACTATAAATAGGGGTACATAAAGTAAACAAGAGGGGGCCGTAATTTGCTGGAGAAATCTGGAACCAAGATAGGAGCAAATAACTCAAGCATGAAAGGTAACAAAGTAATATGAGGCTAAAAAGACATTTGGATTTCGGTCTAGAAACTGCCTTCCTTACCAGGGCTTGTTCTTAGAGTACAGGCAAAGAAAAAAGTGAAAGAGGACATTAAAGTGAAAGATCCGCTTTGGTAGAATTTTTAGTTGAATTTAGTACAGACGCAGCTGTTAAAAAAGGATAAATAGTAGGGCATATAAAATATTGAATGATAAGTATAACAGTCAGAAGAATTTAAAAAAGATTGGTGAGAGAGACTGAAAAGCAGTTTAGAAGAAAACACGGGAAAGACATATGAATGGCTCCCAAGTATGCAGCCAAGTCCAGAAGATTTAGGATCTTTACTTCAAAGCTTCTGCATACATATTTTTATACCCTGAGCAGATGTCAAAGAAGTTTTCCTCAGGCAGATAGTAAATGTTGAATGTGTGATGGAGAAGAAAGAGTACTAGGAAAACTAAGAACTAAAACTAAGAAAACTAGGGACATATGTTTGGGGGGTTTAATGAGCTGGTAGATTTTAAAAATTCCCTACACAGTATTCTTTCAGAAATATTAGGTGAGCAAATCTCTGTAAGCAAGGAAATGATTCTTTTGAGCTAGGATACAGAATCTGAATTGCCTAGACACCATAAGCCCTTATTAAGTTTAATTCTGTTAGCTGCCAACAAGGCAATTACTAGAAAATGGAAAACAGTCTACACTCACTGCATCTGGGGTACTGAATATTATAAAAGCGATAAAAGAACTGGAAGAGGGATCTTTAGAAAAGGGAAGGAGCAGATTACATAGAAGTAAATGGAAGTTGTGGGAACAATACATGCATAATAATATTTAGGAGGCGGAGTGAGGTTTGAAGGAAGGCAGGAATTCAACAATTTTTGTAATAGTGGGCCAATGATAGTAGCAAAGAAAATGTATGCAATATATATTGTGGGCTAGATTCAATAACACCTACACTAAGTGCACAATAAGTGTACATGATATGTATTTTAGAACATCCCTACCACAACGTCTATGCTTTTTAGTCACTTACAAAGATTACATTAAGTGTACATGTAGTCTACACTTTGTGGTAACCTTTATGAATCCCTGTCAATATTTAAGCAACAAGAAAATCAGCAGGAAAACAAATTAGGAAGAAGAAGAAGGTGTGAGTTATGGCTGTGTTGTCTGTTCACTGAGAACAGTGTACACTTAGTGTACACATAGTGCAAGCGTTAATGAATCCCAGGGTGTATTTAAATGGAAAAATGTTATAATCATTTGTTTTCTTTTCTGTTAATATATGTTTGCCTATGGCTTAAGTGATAATTTAATGAAGGTGTTTAAAAAGTGACTGCTTTTGATTTTCAATCAAATATGATTTCACACTAGATGAAAGTGCCAATGGACAAGGAAAGAACGTCTATTTAAATGTGTTAATTTGAAAAACTTTGATTCTCAGAAGACATTGCATCACTTATCCAAACTGAATCTTCTGGTTACATCTTAGAACATACATAGTTATGAAATAAATGAAATTATAGTTAGTATCCTCTTCATTTGCTTGACAGCCTGTGTCTCTCTGTACCTCTACATCTGATTGTAATGCTATGAGAGACCCACAGTACAGAAGATAAAACTGGTAAAACCTAGAAATACATATACAGAATTATGTCTAGTTTAATTCCTAAAGTCATATGAATAATTAATGAGAAAATATGAAGTAAAACTAGACAAAGCAAGCTAAACAGCTAGGTTAATAATGAATACAGTGGCTCCCTATTGAAATGTCAGCACTGGAAATGCCACGTGCCGACATGCTGAAAAAAGATCAAAAACACAGCAGAAGACTGAATCTTGAAGACTGCTCTTCTCCTTAAAACTTCTTTTTGCTGTCTGGGAGGCAACACCCCTGCACCCTCCCATGTGGGAGACAGGCCTCCCATACCCACTGAACTTATATATACCAACTCCAAAATTGCCATACCTTGGAGAAAAGAGAATATTCCAAGAAATTGCATCTTGGACTTAATACAGGTAAGTCTGTTCTTTTGGCCATTCTGTCGCCATATTTTGGGACTCAGTCTAGAGGGTCCTGATATTTCATATTGTTACCTAATTGAACAGTTAGCACATATCTTCAAAAAGTTATACATTTTTCAGGCTAAGGTTTGATTAAAATAATTAAAACATAGTCATGTAGTGAAATAATTCTAGGCTCAAGGCTTGCAGCAAGTGACATGATGTCAAAAAGCATAAATCTTTTGACAACAGGAGCTCACTTACCTTTTCCAGATCATTTCTGAAATCACCTGAGCCTAACATATAGAGCTGAAGATAACAGTTCACTGAGAATGTTCAGTCTATGAAGATCTCACAAAAAGAAGAAAACATCATGCAAATACAGTTGTGAATCTGTGCTGCTTTATCCAGGGCTACTCTTGCTACTGTCAGAGGATAATCAAAAATAATAGGCAACCCTATCTAAAATAAATTTTACTGATACCCGCGAGCAGACATGAATGAGATTAGCAGGTTTTTCAGGAATATGGACAGATGAGCCATACAAGGGAACTAACTTTCTTGAAGTGTCTTTCTGATACATTCCAATCTAATTTTAAAACAAACACTTCAGTCTTGATGAATAATGAAAAAATATATATACTGCAACACAGAATACTTTGGTGCAGGTACAAGCTGTACTATCTTTTGATTTTACCAGCTGAAGGATGTAATTGTATTTGACTGCACAGTTCTTAATGAACACTTTTAACACCAGTATATCTCTGGTACATAAGTCTAGCTCCAGGACACATTATACATGTATCACATGTCCTAACTAAGAGTTGTATAAACATTTATTACCTTTCACAAGTCTATCTTAGCGATGACACTTGAATAAATCTTGTATATCGATTACATTTATCATGTGACTGTATAATTCACTGCTTGACCCAGCTTACATGCTATCACTATGAATTATATGTATGAACAGCAAAACAGGAAATAAGATGGGCAAGTGTTTAACTGCTATTTTAGTCATTTACACTAACAACAAGCTCATACCCCCAGTAGTGATTTTTTAGTGTATCAAATATAATAATGTATTTGTGTCACAAGCATTGAATGCTTTACCATGCAGCCAACTAAACTGATAAATCAGATGGATTAAATCTGTTTTCAAAATTAAAAATTTTATTACAGATTCAAAAGTTATTCAGTACCATTTGACCAACAGCATAATTATACTGGATGTGACACAAAGTCCCACTATGTTTCCAAATTTCAACTAACATATAAAAGTATTCTGTATTTTATTTTCATTTTACATATGTTGACCAGGATAATCCAACTGGATACATGTCCATTTTCAGCGGAGGCCCGGGGAGAAAAGCTCCAAGGTCAGCAGTTTAGATTAAAAATATAGTATTTACAGTAGTTAACATACCTAAACAAGCAGTTAAGTTTAAAATACAGTATTTACAGTAAACATACCTAAACAAGCAGTTAAGTTTAAAATACAGTATTTACAGTAGTTAACATACCTAAACAAGCAGTTAAGTTTAAGATACAATATTTACAGTGGTTACATACCTAAGCTAATTATAAAAGTTCCAGGGTTAAAGAAAATCCTGAGCGTAGGTCATCATTAAGTAACACAAGACAGCTAAAAATACTGTTATTAACTCATACAGTTAGTTACAGACGCAATATTTACAGTGGTTATATAACTAAACATGTTAGAGTTAAACATAGTATAGGTCAGGATTAGTGTCACAGGTAGGCTAAATTACTGTTTTTAACTCATTGTCAAGGAGAGTTAGTCAGGTTTGCTACATTGACATAGCCAGTTTAGTGTCAAATATTGTTTGAGTCTAGTCTTAAATTGACTCAGGGTGGTGAGCAAAGTAATTTCAGGTGGGAGAGAGTTCCAGGATCTACCTACAGAGTTGGCGAAGAGAGAGTCACTGGCAGAGTTATTAGTTTTGATAGTCTGGACTAGTAGTTTATTAGAGGATTGAAGAGGTCGGGATTGTGATAGAGGGTAATAATATCTTTAAGAGCAGGAGTATTGTCCGGATTATAAAGGATCTTATGGGCAATAATCAAAAGGTTATACTGGATCACGCTGGGTAATTCTAGCAACCCAAGCTGGTTTAGGTTGATACAATGATGAGTCCTAAAAGGTAGGCCAGTTGCAAATCTGGCAATGTGGTTGTAACAGATAGAGAGTTTGTTAAGGACAGACTTGTTTAGACTGGAGAGTAACGGGGATGAATACAAAAGAGTTGAAAGTAGGTGAGAGTGAGCTATGGCAAATCTAGCAGGAGGGGTTAAGAAGGCTTTTATCTTGTAAAGTGACCTTAGTTTTTTATTGATGGTCTTGATGGATTGATTAACATGTAGGTTGCATTTAAGATTATTATCAATGATTACACCTAACAGTTTTGTAGAGGAGTCTGCGGAGATTATTGTGCCATTATTAGATTTTATGGTAAAAGTGAATGCAGTAGACCTGTGTGTTGGTGAGAAAAGCAACATTTTAGCTTTCTTGGGATTTAGGATCAGACGACGACCAGAAAGCCAGTTTTCAATTGTGTTGAAGGTGGTTTGTGTAGCTAACCAAAGCTCTGTTGGAGATGTGGCCGAGCATATCAGGGTGGAGTCATCAGCATAGTGGATACAGCTGACTTTAGGGATAGCAGTATAAAGGTCGTTAATGAAGATGGAGAACAGAAGGGGCCCTAGTATAGATCCCTGGGGTGCACTTAGGGTGTTGGGGAGGAGTTTAGAAAGTTTGTTTTGCCAAAGGACGGCTGCTGTCTATCATTCAGATAAGACTGGAACCATTGAATGGGCTTAGTATCTAGGCAGAATGTTTTCAGGGTGTGGATTAGTAGGTGGTGATCAACCATATCAAATGCCTTGGAGACATCCAAGAAGAGGGCAGAGGATATGTTACTGCTATTGAGATTAAGGTTTATGGTATTGGAGAAGGCTAGGAGGGCTGAAGTAGTGCTGTGGTGAGGTCAGAAGCCATGCTGGAAGTCTGCCATGAGGTTATTCTGAGTTAGGTGGTGCATCAGTTGTCTATGGATACATTTTTCCATAATTTTTGCAAGTGAGGATAATATAGCTGTTGGCCTATAACTGGATAAATCAGTAGAGCTACCTCCTTTGTGAAGTGGGATCACATAGGATATTTTCCAAATGGAGGGGATTTTGGCTTCTGCTATTGTTTGATTGATTAGTATTGAGATGGGGTAAGCAATGGCATCAGCCGCTTTTTGTAGATAATTGGCAGGGAGTTGATCGAAGAGTGTAGTTAGTTTTAGTTTTTTAATCAAGGTACAGATGAGTGAGGTAGCAACTGGTTGGAATCTAAATGTGAATTGGTTTCTAGGGGTGGTACCTTCATGGCCAGGGGAGCTGGGAGGTAGTTGGCTTGCTAGGGCTTGAATAGTCTCAGTAAAGAATTGGTTAAAACTGTCAGAGACTTCCTCAGAAGGTTTATCAATGGTGTATAATTCTGTATAATTCTGTATAAATGATCAAAGGATTATATTCCTTAAAATTTAGCGGAGAGCCCGGCAGACAGCATTGGCAGAGATGGCTATGGAGGTGATGATGGCCTCTTTATCAGCTGCAGGTAATAATTCATCATGCCTGGGGGGGTGATGAGGCAGGAGCAGGTACGGGGGAGTGAGGCAGGGGGCAGTGAGGGTGTCCAAGGTGGGCTACTAGATAGTGGTTTGGAGGCTTTAGCTGAAAGTGGAGAGGTTTTTGAGGATACCCTGTCATTGTTAGATCAGGAGCTAAGGCCTGATGTACATGAGGTGAGGTCTGATTTTGGATTATGGATGGGGGATTGGTTGGAATCGCAGGCCCTATGGCAGGAAGGGACTCCCATTTTATTGACCCTCCACATATCTCTGCTAGTGAAGGAGAAGATTTGGAAAGGGGAATTCATTGGCATTTTTGAATTGATTGATGCAGACGGGGTTCAGCATTTGACTGAAGTGGAGACGGCTTATGGGAAGGACCTTTTGGCTGCACTGGCGGCAATAGGTCACAAAAGAGTAGGGAGGTTCTGGCCTAAGACATGGGATAATTGGGTCCTAGGTTTCATTTATTACATGGCGGTATGTTTGGAAAGGGACACCTCGCTGGCCCTTCCTCTTTTGGCTTATTTTTTGACTATAAAGGAAGCACAGAGGTTGAAGCCCAGTTATGCATTGTTATGGTATAACCAGAAATTCGCAAGCATAAGGCGGTGGATGAATCTATGTGTTGGGATGTCAAACATCTGGACATTTGGCTGTCCACCATGATGGATACCAGTGGGGGGGTAGTAGACTGTCTCAGCCATCTGAGGGAGGTACAGGGATATGTTGGCCTTTTAATGCTGGCAAGTGTTCCTGGGTGGGCTGCAGATTTGCTCATATTTGCTTGAAGTGTATGGGGGCACATGCATTCATGCAATGTGGGGGGGTGGGGGTCAACTTGGGGGTCAGGCACCACACTTTGAGGGTCTGAGAGGTTGGAATGGTTCTCATTTAGCGTTGCTAGGCAGATGTAGTTGGGCTAATTTTCAGGGCCAAAGGGGGGGGGGTCCTTTCGGGGAGGTAGAGGGCATTTTGGGGAACCATTCACCTATTAAGGCGGATGCATTGAGGGACTTATTGATGCACTATCCACTGCCGGTGGTTGCGGGGGAGTTAATTGAAGGTTTTCTAAGGGGTTTCCAATTAAGTCTGCATTCGTGGGGGGGGGGATGGTGGGGAGAAATTTGAGGTCTGTCAGTGGGAGGGAGATGATTTTTCAAGAGTTGATTGACATGGAGTGTCAGGCTGGGGGGTGTTGGGTCCTTTCTGTTACCCTCTTTTCCCTAATTTTAAGGTGTCACCGTTAGGCTTGGTTCTAAAGAAAAAGCAGGGTGAATTTTGCTTAATTCACTATTTGTTGTACCCTGTGGGTGAGTCAGCGAATGATTTAATTCCCAGTGAAGAGGTTAGAGTAACATACTCATCTTTGGATGATGCAGTTCAGGTTATTAGGAGTTTCAAGGACCCCTGGTTAGTTAAAGTAGATATTGAGTCAGCCTTTTTTTTAATACTGGTGAGGGAGAAGGATTGGCCGTTATTGGGCATGGTGGTGGGTGACAACTTTTATTTTGACACTACCATGCCTATGGGATGTGCGGTGGCATGTGCTACTTTCGAGAAGTATAGCTCAGCGCTGCACTGGATTTGGCAGCAGAGGATGGAGGATCAGCAAGTTGTGCACTATTTAGATGATTTCTTGTTGGTGGGGGAAGGTAGACATGGGGCGCAGGTAGCTATGCAAGAGTTTGTGGGGATGTATGAGGCCTTGGGGATACCTTTGGCTAAGCATAAATTGGAAGGCCCGGCGAGGGCTTTGGATTTCCTGGGTTTGACTGTAGATGCAGGACAGGGTTTGTTTTGTTTGCCACAGGAAAATATGGTTAGGCTGCAGGAAAAAATCTTTTGGGTGAAGTCTAGGCCTAAGGTTTGGGTGAGGGACATTATGGAATTGTTGGGTTTGTTGAATTTCACGTGCAGGGTTGTGCATCCTGAGTGGACGTTTTGCCGGTCTTTGGCATTTTTGTTGAAAGGACATAAGATTAAGCACCACAGAGTATGGGTCAGTAAGTTGGCATGAGAGGATTTAGATTTGTGGATGGAATTTTTACAACAGTTTAATGGGATTTCATTTTGGCAGTTGGACTGGGTTGCACATGGAGAACTGCAGTTGTTTACTGATGCATCTGGGGGGTTGGTAATGGGTGCTTACTTTGCAGGTCAATGGTTTGCTGTACCATGGCTGGAGCATTGGTCAGAGGAGTGGAGACGGGATGTTGCCTTTTTGGAGGTGATGCCAATTTGGGTGGCTTTGGTAGTATGTCACAATTGTTTGAAAGGGAGGAGGGTGGTTTTCCATTCAGATAATTCTGTGGTGGTGAGAGTGCTACAGGTAAAAATGGCAAAATCCCCTTGTTTGTTACTTATTCTTAGGAAATTGGTGTTGCATAGCTTGATGATTAACTTTTCTTTTACATGGTTACATGTGCCGGGGTTTCGAATGAGATATCTGATAGTTTGTCTCATTTTCAGTTTTGCAGGTTCTGGCAGGTGGCCCCAAAAGTGGCTTTGCATCCGACAATTGTCCCACCTGGCATTTGGCAGATTGGGCAACAGTGATCAGCAGGTTGGTGCAACAATCATGGGAGACATCTACGAGATGAACCTATGATAGGGCATTGCTTGATTTTGACACATATTTGAGGCAGTTACCAGATGAGGTCTGTGTGTGGTCTGAGAGTTTGCTGTTGCATTATCTAGCCATGTTGAAGGGGCAAAGAAGGGCAGTGCAAACGGTGAGGGTGGCCTTACCAGCCATTGTTGCATATACTCTGTTGGTCGGATTAGAGGATTTCACTAGGTCATGGGTGGTGAGTAGAGTGTTAAAAGGGTGGGCTAGAGTTCTAGGGGGTAGCATAAATAGGAGTTGGCCGGTTATGAAGGGTATTTTAAGGATGTTGCTAAGGGGTTTGGGTAAGTTGTGTGGTTGTTTGGATGAGTATGTGTTGTGGTGTACAGTTAGTGTTTGGATGTATTGTGGGGCATTTTGTGTGTCTGAGTTATTGGGTTCATTGGTATGGGAGAATGTGTTGATATTGCCTATGGCAGTGCATATTATACTGCGTTCTTCGACGACAGATCAGGGAGGGCTTGAGACACCCATAGTTTTGGAGGAGGTGGAGGCAACTTGGAGATGTCCTGTAGTTTGGGGAAGGAGGTTGTGGGGGTCTCAAAGGGGTAGAGTTTAGGGGTTAGTTTTTTCAGCAGCAAGTGGTAAAGGTTTGACAGGTGAGCAATTGAATGTGGTTATGAGAAGGCCGCTTTGGAGTATGGGTTTGTAAGGGGATACGTTTTCTTCCTATTCTTTCTGGATGGGTAGGGCATCCAATTTGGCAAAGGAAGGAAGGTCAGTGAAAGTAATCAAGAGGGTGGGACGGTAGTCATCCAATGCCTTTTTGAGTTATATTAAGTAGTTTGTAGAGGCTTTGGTTTTAAATCTTTTTTTCTCTCTTAGATTGCAGACAGATCATCATCCTGGGCCATTCTTTCATATTCTGGGCAGCTAGGCGTGTGGCAGTTAGATGCAATGGCATGAATTTGGGTTTGGATCACTTTGGTTTTAAAATCATCTGGCATGGTGTTAGAGGGTTAAGGTGGAGTCAAATATTACAGGTATGTAATGGGTTACAGGTTAAGTGGGAGTTGCCTCAGGTGTTAGTGATTCATTTAGGTGGCAATGATTTAGGCAGAGTATTGAAGAGGCAGTTGGTTTGTCAAATTTGTGAGGACATGTTAGCATTGTGGAGGATGTATTCCAGGGTGGTTTGGGTTTGGTTTGAGATTATTCCTCAGTTAGTGTGGAAAGGGGCACAGAATTTTGCCGCTGTGGAGAAGACTCACAGATTTATCAATTTTAAGTTGGCAAAATATTTGGGAGAAATTGGGGTACATACGGTCTGGCATGTAGAGTTTGACAATAAGGAACCAATGTGGTATAGACCGGGTGGAGTTCATCTTAATGATTTTGGGCTGGATTTATTTAATCTTAATTTGGGTTTGATGGTGGAGGATTTACAGAAAGGTATTGTTTGAGGGGGAACAGCCCTTTCTGGGCTGGTAGGCAGAGAAGAGGGTCAGGCCTGACCATCTTCTGTTCCCCCTCTATAGGATAATTGGAATTAAGTTAGTGATTGATGGTAGTTGACTTGGAATGTAAAAATTGGAAGTTGTGAGATATTAAGGTAAGCGGGGACACTGCCTTTGCTGCTTATCCAAGGTGAGCAGGTAAGCTGCCTTTATCTTTAACTAGTTGTATATAATGGGTGAGCGGGGACACTGCCCTTATGTTATTATTGATTTTGATTGATGTTTCAATAAAGTTTTGTTATTATTCCATTAGCTAATTATATCTAAGGGGTGACCGGGAATGCTGCCCTTATGTCCTTTTGTTTCAATAAAGTTTATGTTATTATTCATTTCTATCACAATAAACGTCATCAAATGTATGTGGGTGTTTGTGTATTTTATTAGGATCGTAACAAGTGAAGTTTGGCAGAGATGAATTTGTCAGGGGACTGTTTAGTGTGTCATGGTGGGGGGGGGGGGTGTTGGGTGGTAGTTTGCTAGGTTATGGTGGGTGACTAAGAAGGTGTTAGGAAAGGGTTAAGTGAGTTGGGAACTGAGGGGAAGTAAGGTAGTGTTGAGGGGTGTGGCTCGGGGGGGTTTGAAAGGAATTCTAGAGTGAGTAAGCACATTTTGCTGCGGTCTTGTTGCACTCCCTGCCCGACCCAATTGATGTTGGTTTGAGGTTTGTTGGATGGAGAAGAGGGTCAGGCCTGACCCTCTTCTGTTCCCCCTCTACAGGATAATTGGAATTAATGGTGGTTGACTTGGAATGTAAAAATTGGAAGTTGTGAGATATTAAGGTAAGCGGGGACACTGCCTTTGCTGCTTATCCAAGGTGAGCAGGTACACTGCCTTTATCTTTAACTAGTTGTATATAATGGGTGAGCGGGGACACTGCCCTTATGTTATTATTGATTTTGATTAATGTTTCAATAAAGTTTTGTTATTATTCCATTAGCTAATTGTATCTAAGGTGTGGCGGAGCTGCCCTTATGTCCTTATGCTTCAATAAAGTTTATGTTATTATTCATTCTTATCACAATAAAGGTCATCAAATATCTGTGGGTGTTTGGTTTGTGTATTTTATTAGGACCGAGACAAGAATAGCTTTCTCTTTAAGCCAAAACAGCATATTTTTTAATTCATTCATATTCAGAACAACTCATGCCAGTGCAAACCTTATCTGAACTTTGCAAACATTCTGAAGCATATATTTACTTGTCTATTTCTGTTGTGTATTAATATCCTTTATATGGCATGATAACAGGTTAAGCCACACCTTTAATTTACTATAATGTCCTCTGCTTGTGGCACAGGACCATATTATGTGGCAGAAAATTATATTTTGCTTCTAAAGATGGCCCAGCAACTTTGCTGTTCCATTGGTTAACTGGAGTTTTTGTGGTTGTAATTTACAACTACTTCCACAAAAAACATCCATTTAGCCAAGCTAAAAATAACAAGGGAAGTAATCTCCATTACCACACAAGTGTGTTTGGAAAAGTAAAGGTAGAATAAAAATAAATCTGTCTCTCTATGTATATCTACCAATCTATCTATCTATCTATCTATCTATCTATCTATATATGTATCTACCCATAGCAGACCGGTATATTCCATTTTTCCTCTCCTGCTAGTAGGACTTAAAAATGCTGACAAAATTGAACCAAAGTGCATTGTGGGGACAGCCAATAAGCCTTTCATCTCCTAATGTGTATATATAAGCATGAAGGCTAGTGTACGTACATGCAGTAGATTACACTTTGAGCACAAGTCCTTGTCTGCAAAGAAGAACTACTACATAGTATATTAATTTAAGAAAGGTAAGCCTCAATTTTAAATAAGCTCATTGTATAATAAAAAGATCACAGGTCAAGCAATGGAGATGAGAGGACTTAGTTAATTTCATTGAAACCTACTGACATGGGCTTCAGCCTCACAGGCTGAATACAGCATTGCTTACTGTTGAGTTAATTCACTGTTGTCATTCATCAGTTAGTGATTATTAATATAGCATGGCCCACCATTAAATAGTAAAGTACACCCAAAGCAGGCACAGAAGGCTGAATTAGAAACGCTCCACTCCACAGCTTGGAACAAAACAGGTTTATTGCAAACCAGTAGAATAAACGTGAAAATGTAGAAAACACCTCAATAGTATACAAACAGTACACAGTATCCACAGTATCCACAGTAGTTAAGCGCTTTCATCTGACTATACGCAGACTTCATCAGAACAGCTGTTGTTGTACTCTGGTCATTTAAATAAGCCCATTTGGCGCCAAAACATCTATCCCATATATATTTTAAATTAATCTAATTAAATCTGTGTTAAAATTAATAATATATATATATATCTACTTTATTATTATCATGAATAATATAATGTTTAAAAATACATACATATGCATAAATGTATAAAATATACAATAAAAATGTGTTAAAATATATATGTCCTTTGTAAATGGACATGTATACACATGAAATTCCTGTGAAATATAAAATAGTATTTATTAATTACCCTACATATATAAGCACTATGCTGAATCACATGTCACACTAAAATGAGTGAATGCTGAAAATTACTCTCACTCATGTAACAAAAATTAGCCCATACTTAAAAAAGGCTTGATACTAATATAATCATTTAGACCTGGAAGTCTAGTGGCATCCGTAAGAATCTGCCATTTACTCTCCTTCTTACACAGTAATGTTTTGAAATTGCCCCCTTGTACTGTTACATCAACATGATCAACTATAGTAAATTTAAATTGATGTTTGTCACCACTATTCATAATGTGCTTGTATAAAGCATTTTTCTTGTTTTTAGTTTTAATGGAATAAATGTGGTCATATATCCTTTGTCTCAATTGTCTCTCTGTCTTTCCAATATAAAACGCCGGACAATAACTACAAGTAGCGATATACACCACATACTTTGTGTGACAATTTCCTACCATACTCCTAATTACAGTACCATTAAAATTGTCCAATTTGAATCTAAATGTTTCGTTTATATACCTGCACTGGTTGCATGCTCCACATCTTTTTGTGCCCTTAATTTTTACCATGTCCAGATGTTTTTTGGATTCCAAAATCCTTTTAAGGTTGAATTCAGTCTTATATACAAATTTAGGCCGAATACCTAATATCTGCACTAAATTGTCGTCCATGGTAATAAGATTCCAGTGTTGTCTAATAATGTTCTCAATATTACTAACCACTGGAGAATACGTAAGGGCACATACTCTATAGGTGAAGCCTTCTGTTTTCTTATTATTTGTTAGTGCAGAACCTATCTGTAAAGTGTGACCTAACAGTGGTACATATTTCTTGCCCCACTCTCTTTGTACATACCTAACTATGTCATTTAATAACTGCTCAGGGTAACCTCTAACTTTAAACATAGATTTTATGTTTTCCAGCTCCTTCACCATTGTTTCCCTGGTTGATGACATACGGGCTGCCCGAATGCACTGCCCTTTGAATACATTTCTAAACATATATTTAGGGTGATTACTACTGTATTCTAAATAATCGTTAGAAAAAGTTTCCTTCCTGTATATTCTAGAGGTAAATCCTTCGTCCCCATGACTAATGAAGGTATCTAAATATGCTACACCATTGTTGTTTATATTAAATGTAAATTTTAAAAAATCAGTAGTACTATTTATATAGTCAATAAAGGGTTGAATCATATCCTGTGATCCTTTCCAAAGGACAAACAAGTCATCCAAAAATCTTGAATAATAAACAATATATTTGTAGAACTCACAATTAAAAAAAAAGTAGTCTCCCATTCCAGCATAACCAGATTGGCGAATATGGGGGCACACGATGCTCCCATAGCTACGCCTCTGGTTTGCTTGAAGAATTCATTTTCAAAATATATATAATTGTGATCCAACACTAGTCCCATCATATCAGTAATCAAGCAAATTTTATCCCAGTCCAGGTTGGAATGTTTTCTTAGACTATTACAAAAATAATCCAATCCTATTTCCTTTGGGATACAAGAAAACAAGTCAATAACATCGATGGTAATATATATAAGATGCCTATCCCATAAAAGCGGTGTCAAATGACTGAGGAACATCCATGAATCCTTGATTAAATGGGGTATATTATTATATACTGGTTTCACCCATTTATCAATGGCTACCCCCATAGGGAAGGTTTTGGACTTGCTACCTGATATAATGGGTCTAAAAGGTGGACTTTCTATGTTTTTATGGACCTTTGGAATCCCCACAATAGTGGCCAAAGTGGGATATTCAACTTTAAGATAATGATAGACATCGCTGGTGATTCTGTGGTCGATCAAATATTCTTCTAAAGCTAGATCTATACGTTTGTACCCAATATTTACTTCATTCAAAGAAATGGCTTCATAATTACCAGAATTATATAATATATTATATATTCCGTTGATATAATCCATCAAAGGGTACAACACTATCCCTCCCCCTTTGTCGGGCTTCATAACCCTCACTTCTTTACTATTAATAAAAGTTTCCAAACAATGTCGTTCATCGTCAGTTAAATTGTCATCATGGCTCCTTTCCATTTTATGTATTTTATAATAATTATATATATCCTGGCTACCCATTTTCTCAAAACTTGCTATAATGGGATTACTTGTGGGAATATATGTACTTTTCTTTTTAAGAACGCATTGTTCACTGATGTGTTTGTCTGCCTCTTGTGTATTAAATTGGACAGCTAAATTCAATCTGCGACAAAATAATTTGAATTCAGTAATAACATCAACCAAATTAAACTTAACAGTAGGTATATATTTCATACCTTTTGCAAAAAGAGTGTAAAATTCCTCTGTTATAGCAATACTGGTATAATTAAATACATTAAATCCTTTGTACGTAGTGATTATCTTGTCTGCTGTAAAACTGTGAGTCGCGACTAATTCAGGTGTCTCAGATAAAATATGTGTATCAGTGATCTTATGTGTATCAGAACATAGTGTAGTCCCAAATGTACCAGGAAGGTTTACTCTTTCATCCTTCACTAATGTTGCGTCCCTAGGTCTAATGTCACCTATGCTGAAACCAGTATCCAATTCCTGCACATTTATCTCTTTCTCCAATTCCATGGGGTATATGAGTTCTTCTGCGGTGGGAAATACCTGCCCCCTCGAAAATTTGTGTCTTGTTTCTCTTGCCTATCTTCCTTTCTATAAAAACTTTCACTATCACCAACTACTTTACTCTTTGGCCATATATAAGCTCTATTGTTTGAATACTGGTCCAAATCACGTTCTATTTTCCTGCTTTTTCTATTGAAAACATTGGTGGCTTTTTGTTCAGCTGAAACAAACTGTTTTTCATGTAATTCACCCCATTGGGGAAATGCATCATTATACACTATCTCATGGTTCAGCTTCTCTACTTCTTGTACCAACTGGGCCAGTTTCTCATCATTATTCTTGACCAGTAAATTCATGTAGCTGAAACCAAAATTGTCAAACAATGCGTTGAATTCACTCATATTATGCTGATTTAAATCTACACCCATAGGAATTTTGAAAAAACGAATTCCTTTAGGAACTATTTTCAATGAAATGCATTTAGAAAAATAGGCATTTTCTATTTTCAAATTCTTAATCAATAATAATTTCTTACCAAATAAATATATTTTATCTTTTATTGATGTATTGAATCCTTTTGCATTCTGCCCAACAACATCACATACTTCATTGCCATTGTGTTTAGTAAAATCATAGCCATCATTCAAAAAACAGTCCAAAAAGTCAGTAGTTGCATTTTTGTTTTTCCCTTTACTGTTTTTTCTTTCTTTACACACTTCGTTCACATAACCACTTTTATGTATTCCCCCACTTTTCCGAACATTAGGGCTTGAAACATTACAACGATAGTCCTTACATTTTAAAATGTCATTCTGTGTCCTGGTTATGCCAGTATATGTTTTTAATGTCGTTGGGCGTTTGGGACGTGCCCCTACCCTCTCCGCCTCGTCGCGAACGTGGAACAGGCTGAAATCGAAGGTAAACTCATTTAAAGTATTCTTACTTGAGTTTAAGTCCTTGCTATAATTTAGAGGATGCTCGTTAAATGAGCGATTTTCCCCCAAAGTACCTCGCCTCTGCCCATTAGGTATCTCATCCTGTGAGTTATTTACTGTTCGTACGTTGTCCTCATCACTACCAGCAGGGCCCGGCCCAAGCCCTACAGGCACTTCCGGTTGTTGGTGCGCTACTTTGCAAGTCTCCACGGAACCCAATACTGAACAGGTACGTCCTACCAGTTCAACCAAACGGGACATCTCCACTTTTAATTCACTGATCTCCGCCTGGATTTTGAGAATCTTGCCTCTGTCCAAGACTGCTTGAGGTTCCACAATATCGCCTTCCATGACTCCAACAAAGTAAAAACAGCCAAATACTCCACCGACAATAGTACACCCAAAGCAGGCACAGAAGGCTGAATTAGAAACGCTCCACTCCACAGCTTGGAACAAAACAGGTTTATTGCAAACCAGTAGAATAAACGTGAAAATGTAGAAAACACCTCAATAGTATACAAACAGTACACAGTATCCACAGTATCCACAGTAGTTAAGCGCTTTCATCTGACTATACGCAGACTTCATCAGAACAGCTGTTGTTGTACTCTGGTCGTTTAAATAAGCCCATTTGGCGCCAAAACATCTATCCCATATATATTTTAAATTAATCTAATTAAATCTGTGTTAAAATTAATAATGTATATATATATCTACTTTATTATTATCATGAATAATATAATGTTTAAAAATACATACATATGCATAAATGTATAAAATATACAATAAAAATGTGTTAAAATATATATGTCCTTTGTAAATGGACATGTATACACATGAAATTCCTGTGAAATATAAAATAGTATTTATTAATTACCCTACATATATAAGCACTATGCTGAATCACATGTCACACTAAAATGAGTGAATGCTGAATGAGTGAATGCAACGGCATGAATTTGGGTTTGGATCATTTTGGTTTTAAAATCATCAGGCATGGTGTTAGAGGGTTAAGGTGGAGTCAAATATTACAGGTATGTAATGGGTTACAGGTTAAGTGGGAGTTGCCTCAGGTGTTAGTGATTCATTTAGGTGGCAATGATTTAGGCAGAGTATTGAAGAGGCAGTTGGTTTGTCAAATTTGTGAGGACATGTTAGCATTGTGGAGGATGTATTCCAGGGTGGTTTTGGTTTGGTCTGAGATTATTCCTCAGTTAGTGTGGAAAGGGGCACAGAATTTTGCCGCTGTGGAGAAGACTCACAGATTTGTCAATTTTAAGTTGGCAAAATATTTGGGAGAAATTGGGGTACATACGGTTCGGCATGTAGAGTTTGACAATAAGGATCCAATGTGGTATAGACCGGATGGAGATCATCTTAATGATTTTGGGCTGGATTTATTTAATCTTAATTTGGGTTTGATGGTGGAGGATTTACAGAAAAAAGGTATTGTTTGAGGGGGAACAGCCCTTTCTGGGCTGGTGGGCGGAGAAGAAGGTCAGGCCTGACCATCTTCTGTTCCCCCTCTACAGGATAATTGGAATTAAGTTGGTGATTGATGGTAGTTGACTTGGAATGTAAAAACTGGAAGTTGTGAGATATTAAGGTAAGCGGGGACACTGCCTTTGCTGCTTATCCAAGGTGAGCAGGTACGCTGCCTTTATCTTTAACTAGTTGTATATAATGGGTGAGCGGGGACACTGCCCTTATGTTATTATTGATTTTGATTGATGTTTCAATAAAGTTTTGTTATTATTCCATTAGCTAACTGTATCTAAGGGGTGAGTGGGAACGCTGCCCTTATGTCCTTATGCTTCAATAAAGTTTATGTTCATTTCTATCACAATAAAGGTTGTCAAATGTCTGTGGGTGTTTGTGTATTTTATTAGGACCGTGACAAGTGAAGTTTAGCACAGATGAATTTGTCACGGGACTGTTTAGTGTGTCATGTTGGGGGGGGGGTGATGGGTGGTAGTATGCTAGGTTATGGTGGGTGACTAAGAAGGGGTTAGGAAAGGGTTAAGTGAGTTGGGAACTGAGGGGAAGTGAGGTAGTGTTGAGGGGTGTGGCTTGGGGGGTTTTGAAAGGAATTCTAGAGTGAGTAAGCACATTTTGCTGCGGTCTTGTTGCACTTCCTGCCCGACCCAATTGATGTTGGTTTGAGGTTTGTTGGATGGAGAAGAGGGTCAGGCCTGACCCTCTTCTGTTTCCCCTCTACAGGATAATTGGAATTAATGGTGGTTGACTTGGAATGTAAAAATTGGAAGTTGTGAGATATTAAGGTAAGCGGGGACACTGCCTTTGCTGCTTATCCAAGGTGAGCAGGTACGCTGCCTTTATCTTTAACTAGTTGTATATAATGGGTGAGCGGGGACACTGCCCTTATGTTATTATTGATTTTGATTAATGTTTCAATAAAGTTTTGTTATTATTCCATTAGCTAATTGTATCTAAGGTGTGAGCGGGAACGCTGCCCTTATGTCCTTATGCTTCAATAAAGTTTATGTTATTATTCATTCTTATCACAATAAAGGTCATCAAATATCTGTGGGTGTTTGGTTTGTGTATTTTATTAGGACCGAGACAAGAATAGCTTTCTCTTTAAGCCAAAACAGCATATTTTTTAATTCATTCATATTCAGAACAACTCATGCCAGTGCAAACCTTATCTGAACTTTGCAAACATTCTGAAGCATATATTTACTTGTCTATTTCTGTTGTGTATTAATATCATTTATATGGCATGATAACAGGTCAAGCCACACCTTTAATTTACTATAATGTCCTCTGCTTGTGGCACAGGACCATATTATGTGGCAGAAAATTATATTTTGCTTCTAAAGGTGGTCCAGCAACTTTGCTGTTCCATTGGTTAACTGGAGTTTTTGTGGTTGTAATTTACAACTACTTCCACAAAAAACATCCATTTAGCCAAGCTAAAAATAACAAGGGAAGTAATCTCCATTACCACACAAGTGTGTTTGGAAAAGTAAATGTAGAATAAAAAAAAAAATCTGTCTCTCTATGTATATGTACCAATCTATCTATCTATCTATCTATCTATCTATCTATCTATCTATCTATCTATCTATCTATCTATATATGTATCTATCCATAGCAGACCGGTATATTCCATTTTTCTCTCCTGCTAGTAGGGCTTAAAAATGCTGACAAAATTAAACCAAAGTGAATTGTGGGGACAGCCAATAAGCCTTTTATCTCCTAATGTGTATATATAAGCATGAAGGCTAGTGTACGTACATGCAGTAGATTACACTTTGGGCACAAGTCCTTGTCTGCAAAGAAGAACTACTACATAGTATATTAATTTAAGAAAGGTAAGCCTCAATTTTAAATAAGCTCATTGTATAATAAAAAGATCACAGGTCAAGCAGTAGAAATGGGAGGACTTAGTTAATCTCATTGAAACCTACTGACATGGGCTTCAGCCTCACAGGCTGAATACAGCATTGCTTACTGTTGAGTTAATTCACTGTTGTCATTCATCAGTTAGTGATTATTAATATAGCATGGCCCACCATTAAATAGTAAAATCACATCTGTCCGACTGGTATTTATTGAGCTATAGCATTATACTGTGTTGTTTCGAAGTATAAAAAATGTGGTGCTGAGAAAGAGGATCGGCATTCATCCCATAAGTATTGGATTAATAACACAAGTATGGATGATGGCACATTATTCAGACTTTAAAAGAAAAATAATTGTTTTAAATACTTGAGCACTATTCTTCCTTCACCAGGGATGATGCCACAAAATGAATAGAGTATGACTGAGTTTAATAATTGGCTTAGTTTCTGGTGTCATTCGAGGGTGATACAATATTTGTCAGCATGGGAGGGCATAGTTAACAAACCATGTTGCTTTGCCAAGGACGGCCTGCACCTCTCCCCACTAGGCTTTCAAATGTTTGCTAAAACATTGTCCTCCCGCATAGAGCCTTTTTAAGCAATGTCAAACTGACAAAGCTTCAAACAAAGCAAAATCTACTGAAGGAAATCTGAAGGAGTTACTGCTTAATGCCAGTAGTTTGAACAAGAAGCTCCACTCCATGCACATTGTCCTCACCACAGAGAATGCAGACATCTGTGCAGTTATGAGACATGGTTTAAAGCTACAGAGACACTGTACCCCAGCACAGCAAGGCTTTAGTACCTTCTGCAAATTTAGACCAGAAATGCACAGGTAGGGACTAAAGTTGGATGTTTCTTGAGCTACATCAATAACAAGTGTACCTCCAGCTTGGTTAAACAGGGTGATGTGTATGTATATAGTTGAACCAAGTTAACACTCATTGTAATTCTACCTCATGTCATTTAACATATAAGTCTCCATTGTTCAGAAATAAGCATTCTATACAGCAGCAATTGTGAGAATGACTTTGTTAAATATTTAGCATAATATCAAGATATAATGAGATCTTACTTCATCTCACTAAAGTAATATTCAGTGGGCTGATTCAAGACATTGACAACCTTTTTACAGGGGTTTTGCCCCTGGAGGATTTCTCAAATTCCCAATGATATAACTTGTCTCTGAGGTCTTACTAAAGCTAGATAAAGGTAAAAGTTTAGGCAAGTTGAATCTTAACGATCTGCATATCCTAAAATGAGTATGATGGATCTGTGAGCACTTGCATTCTCCAAAACACTCATGGAAAGAGGTTAACCTGCTTACAGGAAGAACACCTTCTCATGATACCCTGTCTACAAACACCATTCAATGTAGTATGGCAAAATTTTCTCCAGAAGATTTCCTTAAATAATTTAGCGATCTCCCATCAATAAACTTCATAACTCCCACAGATCATGCATTACCCACTCCCCCATCATGCATCCCCATCTTCCACTTCAAATGCATACGTCACAAAGAAGTTACTATTCCACTTGAAAATGTTTCCACTGACACCCCTACTGGGTCTGTCAAAATAAATATCCTTGTCCATGTATCACTGTAGAGAAGATGTATGTCTTTCTCTCACTCACATATATAATCTGTATTACACACAAAACATCAAGCTGCAGACTTGGAAAACTGCTCTAATTAAACTCCTTCCAATGCAAACCAACCCAAAAGATACCGCTCACATCTGTTCAGTTGTCATCCTCCCAATTCTGCTCAAACGTCTTGAAAAGATAGTCTTCACCCAACTTTCTCTCTCTCTCTCTCGATATATATATATATATATATATATATATAAAAGACTTACACAAGCTTTGTCAACAGGTCTTAAATGATAAACTACTTCTCAACTCCTCCAAGACCAAACTATGCTTTTTGCAGCTCTACAGAAAATTCATTCAAACACCTAATTATTTAACTATCTTTGACCTAGGCAACCATTCCAAAGAGACAACATCCACCTTCAAATACCCAGGACTATGGGTTGGTCAGCCCCTAAACTTCCATTTCCAGACAGACAAAGTGAGAGCCAAAATAAACTCCCCCCTCTTCTGGGCCAAAAAGATCTTTCCTTTTTTTAACCCAAACAGCCAGAACATTCATTAGCAAAGGAATAATCTTTTCTCAACTTGAATATGGGCTCCCAGTTTTTGCTTCTGCGTCTAAGAAAAACACTGCCATACTCTAAACTATCTCTAACAGCATCTGCCAATTGATTACAAACTCACCTCTCTGTAAGCATTACTGTATCACCCTAGAAAAAGCCAAATGGCTACCTATAAAATAAAGATCTAACCTAATTTTAGGACCCCAACTCTACAAACTACTCCAACTCCACACATTTACTCCTCCTGCAGTTAGACTTCATGAAAAGCCTCCTAACCTAAAAGACGACTCACAACCCAAACTAACTCTCATTACTCTAGAACCAAACTCCACAGTACTACCTTGAGACACTACTCACAAGCCACACCCACTATCATTACCCTAGAACCAAACTCCACAGCACTGCACATGCTTTCTCCTCTCAAGCATCTACTTTTTGGCAAGCTCTCCCCATTGGCATTGACAAAATCAACACTTATTTGACTTAAAAAGCACTTCTTTATCCAAGCCAAATTTTCCTGCTTTAACACAGGACATGGTATCCAGCCTATCTCATTTCCAAATCTCTTCTCTCTCAAGATTCACTGAAGATTGACCCACTTTAGAAAGTAATGTATATATTTTACATTGTACTCTGATTGATTGTATATTGCACTTTGCTTGTTCAATGGAATGTATGTACACATTTCTTTTATATGTAATTTGTCTGAACTGCTCTGTTATTGCTTACTCTTTTGTATTTTTTGTTTCTGAAATGTTTTTCGCCCTGGCTGAGCCTGAAACTGGTAAATATTGATCAGTGCAATACATCTCTAAACAAATACAAATAAATAACTAAATGCATAAATAAATACATAAATATATAAATAAATGACTGTATGTGCTTTTAATTCCTTTGCCTTATTTTTGGATTAGGAGCAATCTTGGTTGCTCAACAATAATTACTACTATTACCATTCAGTGCTGGGACCTACATACTGCCTGCGTGAAATTTGTGTGTTCTCTTCACATTCAGGGCAATTAATTCTGGGTGCTTGTGTTTTCTGTCATGTTCCAGAGATATGCTGCTTTAGGTTACTTGGCTTCTGCTATAAAGTAAATTGTCTCCAGGTTTGCATTATGGAGGACTTCTCTTGTTTGTTCTCGGTAAACAAGTCTTACAATCAATGACAGTAATGCTGGTTAACAAAATATTAAAATATAACAAATACATGAATACACTATTACAAAGACTTGAAATTCCATTAGAGGCTCCCTACTGAAAAGCTAATACTGAATCTGACAAGTTTCACAATACCAAAAAAAAAAAAGAGAAAATACAGGAGAAGAGAACATATCAAATATCACTCTTATTCTTCTTTAAACCTCTTTTCTGCATTGGGGCAGGTCTCCATGCACCCCCTATAACTCCCAAACTTTTGAATGTTTGTCTTCAGTATTGCATTTTAATCCTGGGTGTATGATACTAGCAGAAGACCTTATTCAGGTAAGCAAGTTCTGTTGATGCCACATTCCAGGTTAAGGTCTTTGAGCGAGTGGCCCTTTTGCCATTTGACTTGCCATTTGACTTGAGAAAGTTCTTCATGTTTTCTTTCAAATTAAAAATGTGTGCCTAATTTTAATATTCAAAGATAAGAAAATAGTAGTTCCACAATAAACTGAGAAGACAAATGCATAGCTATATAAATCCTGTCTGGGAATAGTGCCTACTACCCTACCCTTCAAAACTAAATTAGTAAAACAGTTATGTACAGTGTACTACTCTCGTATTAGAGTGGGAGAAAGAGTCAAACAGGGAAATACTCAACAGAAGAACCAAGGGCTTCTAGATGCCAATACCACATGATGTGACAGACTGCCAGTAATCAGTTGCTATCACACACATCCTGCCCAGATGACCACAGTCAACTGAGTACAATGCTGATGTACAACTGTGATAGAAAGTGAAAAAAAATATGAAAGCTACTTCTTTAAAGCCAGAGTGACTGTTTATCTTGAATAAATGACAATAATGCCAATAATTTTCATCCACAGACAGCAGTTGTACACAGAAATTAAACCCAACTTTATTGACTGGATACACCTGAGATATTCAAAGTCAAAGTCAAAGTAAACATTATTGTCATTTATATCTGCACATAGTGTAGCTAAATGAAATTACGTTGCTTCGTTCCCAGGGCAAGAAACATACATACATACATACAGTTACTATTCAGTAATACTAGGACAGGCACAACATTACATGCATAAAATGTGCCATTTAGGGTATTGCACAAGTAGATATTGCACACACACTTGAATTTTCACATTGAGAGGTACCTGTGAAGCAAAAATATTGCATTGAATATTGCACATTCAAGTTTCAAGACAGATGATTTGGATATTGCACTAAAGTATGCTACTAGCAGTAGTGATCTTAGAATAAATGCACATGAGAGTATGCCATTTACTGGATTAATCAAGAGAATATTCAGTTAATTGGTTAAAAGAGCAGAATAGCTTCTGGTATACCTGTTGTTAGATGTCAGTAATCTGGTGGATAAGGAGAAAAAGCTTCTATTGAGCCTGGAAGTCTTACAGTGCATGCTGTGATTGGGATTTATTGGGCTGGAATAAAATAAAAATAGTAACAACTGGCCACAGAAATTAATTTTAACCCCCCTCCCCCACTTATACGACTGTTCTTTTACACCTTAGATGTTTTGATTGTGATTGAATGAATGAATAAATACAAAATAACCATCGTACAGGAAGTTAACATCTTCGCAGTTCATTTCTGTCAGAATACAATGCAATCCACTGGACCATCACATACGTCTCAACTTCTTAGCACTCAAGGAGAAAGCTAAAAATAATGGCAGGCAAAGGACTAAAATCAGTGACAGCCATTGCTATTTTTACTTAAAATCTTTGTAGAATAATAGGCCTTACAATTGCTTGCTTTTCGAAAGCTATAAGTATGAAATTTGATTGTCATCTTTTAGTGACTGCAGTCCTCAGTGATTTGCCAGAAAAAGCAACAAACGTTATGACCAAAATACGAGACAAAAAAAAAAAGATATCCATGAATTTCTATGAAATCAGGGACAATAGACAGCATCTACACCCTGACAATAACACATGCAGATGTAGCCATTGCCTAAAGTGACTTCTATAACCATACACCTCAGATCTTTGACTGCAATCAGATGAATGAATACTTACATAAATAAAGGCATACAGGAACTAATGATGTCAACTTACTGCTATCAGAATGCAATGTGCGACTCACCGACTGTTCATACCTCTCAACCTCTTAGCTCATGAATCAAACAGAAAGCTAAAATAATGGTAGATGTATAGATCAAAATCTGATACAACTTCAGCCTTCATAAACTTAGAAACTTGTTAGCATAACAGGCTTTGTATTAGTATGCTTTTTTGAATGCTGTTAGAAATGAAACTCAACTATTATTATTACTTAGTGACAGTAATCTTCACCTATTTTCCAGAAAAGTCATAAACTTTGTTGTAGCAGACCAAAATAGGAGGCAAACAATGAATAAATACATACATATATACATTCATAAACTACAATCCCATACCTTTCAATCTCTGAATGCATGAATCAAAGAGAAAGCTAAAATAATGGTGAACTATGAGGTTTAAGGGAAGGCAGGAATTGAATGAGCTATGTAATGTTTGATTGACAATGACTATGTAGAATGTTATATGAGTTGAATAATGTTTGCAAGTGAAACTATGTCAGTCTTATTTGTTTTCATTTAAATAAATGTATGATTGCCCATGTCATAAGTGATAATTCAATAAAGATGTTTCTTGTTTAAAAAATCAGTGACAGCTACAGCCTTTACATACATAGAAAATTGCTAGCATAGCATGCGTTTTTTATTATTTATTGCCTGCACTCCTTATTTACCAGAATAGTTACAAATGTTATGATGAACAAACCAAAATATGAAGCAGGAATTGAATGAATACATGCATAAATTGTATCCCCCCATTCTTCACAACCTCTTAGCTTATGAATCAAGCAGAAAGCTAAAATAATAGTGGAAAATAGACAAAATCAAAGACACCTACAGCTCTTATTTACTTACAAACTTGCTAGCAATAACAAATGTTGCATCAACCTTCATTCTGTATTAATTAGCAACTGCAATCCTCGTTTATTTTCTAGAATTAGCCACAATTTTAGAAGCAGACCAAAATGTAAGGCAAAAAATAAAACTAACCATTTCTTATTCTGAGACACCTGAGTCCTACCACAGTGCTGCAACACAAAGACGTGCAGTATTGTGGTGGGCTTTCTCCACAGCCATGTTAAATGCTAATCAGGCAATCTAGAGGAGCAGTATATGCTAATTAACCATATGTTATCCCCTCAGAATTTCCTTCAGAAAAAACATTTATACTGCTGAATGATTCAGAGAATTGCTAAGTAAATTAGCACCGGCACTCCTGGCTGCTCATCATAATGAGGTAGAGGTAAGTTCTGGGGAGTTTAATGGTCAGGCATTGTTCAAGGATGTGTGTTTGGGAGTGTATGTGAGAGATTGCATGTGTGAGTATTTGTCTGCCTGGGAGCTGGCTGTAGGGGAGTTTGTTGAGGAGGTAGGATGTGTGTGTGTGTGTGTGTGTATGTGTGTGTGTGTGTGTGTGTGTGTGTGTGTGTGTGTGTGTGTGTGTGTGTGCGCGCGCACACGTGTGCATCCGCACACGTGTATGTGTATATTGGGGTGCCTGTCATACCCCCACACTGCTAGACTAATGAACAAAGCCTGTAACATTGAAATGGGGGGAACACTAGCCACTATGGATAACACTAAATACTTGGGTCAGGGGAACAATAGACACCAGTGATAACTTCCCATGCCATAATGACACTTAGACATAATGGGAGAAAGAGTGGTCACCAGGGATAACTTCTTGTGCCATAATGGCGTTTAAACATAACAAGTATGAGGGGGACACCAAGAAGAACACTGAAGATGTAGGTCGGAAGAGAATACTAGACAGTGGGGATAATCAGTATAACATGCCTTAAAGGCACTTCATTAAAAATTAAAAAAAACTTGTGGAGAACCACCAGATATGGGGAATGCTATTAGAAGTAGTATGTTCTGAAGGCACTAAAAGGGATTCTACCTCTGTACCTTCCTGCCACCAAGAGAAAATATTCATCCTCTGCACCACAACTAGACATCAGGGATATGATGAACTTAAAATATGTGTTGGAAAAAAAGCAACTACAAAAGGGGTAGGATATGAACCATAAAATGTCAACACTTATCCACTGTGCCAACTGATAAGTTATTGTAGCAGGTTTTTAAACATGTATTGAGGATCTTGGCCATTATTTCATGTCTGCAACAGGCCATGATGTACGGGCAAGGAATAGGAAACCATGGATATTTCTCTCAGACTTGTAGCACAAGACATCAAAACAGAGTAAAAAATAATGATGGAACTAAATCAGGAATGGATTTTAATTATGCCTCCCACAAACTTAGAAATGTGATAGCCTGCCAGCTTTTGCACTACCATGGATGCAATGAAGAATATTAAAGGTGAAACTGTAATGTCTGGCAGTAATGCCTGAAATCATTAGTGATTTATGAAGGCAGGATAAAGAAACATTGGGGAAATTCTCTCAATACAGGGACAAGTATGGAGTGTGTGGTGTGTGCGTGTGTATGTTTGAATGTGTGTATTGTGTGTGGGACAGTGAATGAAGAGGGGTACCTGTGCTAACACGATATGACTGCCTCCCATCTTAACTACAACAGGAAGTCCTAAGATGTACTTACAGGAGTTAACTGTAATTCAGAGATATGCAAATTAGCCTAAACTGAATCTTTCCTGATTGTGGCTAATGTGTCTCTGAATCATAAAATACAGCTTTATGGAAACAGGGCCTTTTTACCACAGACCTTAAAGTGAACAGTGTGTTTTTTTCTGAATTCTTAGTATCCTCAACAAATCATGTCCATGGATAATATACATCATAGCAGACACAAAAATTTAAAAACAAAATTTTAACAGATAAATAATTTTCAAAAAACTAACATTAATTATTTCACCATAAATTAGTACATTAAATAGAAAACAGAGATTGCCTTTCAATAATGACATTTTATCCATAGCTAAGACTTGACAATTAACTAATCTGTTTTATTCACTATTTTAATATCTTTAGAAAAAAACAACTATTAATTAACGTAACTTCTTAATGATTATAATTCAATACATTCTAAGTTGTTTGATCAGAAAAAACTAATAAATACAGCCATTTAATGAAGACTTATATTTTAGAAGTTCAGGATTGCATGCAATTGAACATTATTATAAATGTAATTAAAATAATAAGAAAACAATAGAAACAGATTTATAAAATAAAAAAGTATCTAACAATACAACAGAAGAAATTTAAAGTAAAGGCAAGAAAGGGCAAAGGAAAGGCTTATCATATTGATTCCTATAATACTTGAAATCATCACAAATGTATTCAGTATATCTGACTCAATACAGCCAAGAAGGCCTGAGTGAACCAGGTCTAAGTTTCAGTTATGCTGTTGGGGTACATTTTGTCAATCAAGGACAAATACCTTAAGGTTTGTTAATGCAACTTCAAAGTTAGCTTTAC
>NC_056731.1:731356320-731443820 GCF_019279795.1 Protopterus annectens | reverse complement strand
TTTGAGATCCGCCTGTATTGAGGTGGTCAGAGAAAATGGGAAATCAATTGTCATGGCAAGCAGAGACAACTGCCAGCAGTTTGATGGCAGAAAGACTACAACATTACAAATGCAACAACTACAAACATGTGCAAAATCAAGGCAGGTATCAAACAACACAGACTTTTTGGAAAAAGCAACAGCATCTATTTTCAACCTGAGTGGAGTGACACTATCATCAGCACAAATGCCATAACTCAAAAGAGGATTTACTTTTATTGCCTCTACCAGAGTGAAATTAGTAGACATCATTAATGAACTGAACATATTTGTTCGACGCTTGAACCTTTCCTATTTGTTCATAGATTATAAAAAATTTTCAATAAGAAAAGTTCTTTTAATCCACTTAGTTCACCTTTGCAAACTTTTCAGCAGGTATATGAAAAAATGCTTAAGAACTGTTTTAGACAAACCTGTGAAAAATAAATTCTTTAACATAAGATCTGCAGATAGAAAGCACTGAAAGAACTACAATGTATGTTTTTTAAGATTTGTGAAAGCTGATAAAGGAAATGGAATTGTGGTCATAGACTGTGAAATGTATAAGGAGGTAAAGATAGAATTGGTAAATGTAATTCTTAATTATAACAAAGTAGATCATGATTTCATTATACAAGTGCAGATACAATTGACAATGCTATTTTAGAGTTATTGAAAAAAGGATATATCAAAATAGATTTCTATGATTTTATTTTGGCTGTCGATACACCAAATTTAGGTGCACTCTTTGGTATACCTAAAATTCACAAACAATAAAAATAAGTAACTAACTAACTAAATAAAAAAAATACCATTTAGATCTTTAGTATTCTCAAAAGGAGGGAAAACTAAACCATTAGCCACGGTAGTTGACAAGGCCTTGGATCCTGTAGTACAAAGCATGTCATCCTACATTAAAGATTTGTGGGATTTGTTGAACGGTTTAAATAGGTATGATTTTCAATGACAACACACTTTTATGTTTACAGTGGACACTATTAGTTGATACAATTGTATCTCACAAGAAGTTGGGATAGAATATGTGAGACTTTATTCAGCAACACAGTCAGGTTTGACTACTAAAGAAATGAATGTTGTTTGTTTTTGGACATTGTACTAAAAACACATTTTTTTTCACATTTGACAATGATTATTACCACCAACTCACAGGAGTAGTAATGGGGGCAGTTTGACCCTATCTTTTGCCAACACTGTATTGGTTTGCTAGGAAGTTGATTTTTTTTGCATACGTTACCTTTGTTTGCAAAGAATGTTTGATTTTAAAAAGATTTACTGACAACATAATTTTTATTTGGAAAGGTAATGCATCAAAAATGCAAAGACTTTATGGTCAAATTAAATTCCAGTATGATATTTCTAAAGTTTACTATAAGCACTAATACTAATGAGATTAATTTCCTTGACATTATATTACAATAGATGTTGAGAATAAAACATTTAGTTTTAACATATTTTTAGAAACCTATATTTGTGAATAAAAATTATACTCACTAAACTAGTGGACATCCTTTTAATATCAAAAACAATGTGATTAATGGGCAAATCATTAGACTTCCCAGTTTAACAACAGATGAAAGCGATTCATTTATTGAAAAAGTTATATGTAATATTGTGGGTCACAGAATGGACAAATATCCACCAGTTCTCATAAGTGGGATGCAGTTAATGATACGCCTGAGAGTGAAGTGAATTATACTTCTTTTATGCCAATATGTCATTTTGACAATAGTAGCATTAAAATATTGACTGACAAATGAAAAATATTACAAGGCAGTGATGATTTATATGTCACAATAGGAAGCACTCCAAATTTTGAGTTTCAGAGATGTAAAAATAAAAACAAAAATACTGGAACACAGTAGTTGTGTCGGTGTGGTTCGTTTTCATGTATACAAATGCGTGATTGCTTATGTCATAAGTGATGGTTTAATAAAGATGTTTCTTGTTTAAAAAAGGGGGTAGGAATTGAATACTTTATGTAATGTTGCTTAGATTATATGATATATAGCAATATACATGAAGTATAATATTTGTTTATGTTAATTTAATACAAGTTAATTACTTTTGTACAAATGTAAATTTGCTTATGTCACAAGTGATGATTCAATAAAGTTGTTTAAATAAAAGTAGAGAACAACAAGCAATAGGGTATCTTTAAGTGTGGTTGATGTAAATGGTTCCAGTATATTTATGAAGGCACAAATTTAAACATTAATTTCTTAAACAGAGCATATGGAGCAAGAGAGCATTACACGGGTGATGCTTGTGGTATAGTTTATATTGTAACCAAGGCAGACAAATGACCGTATATCAAACTAGTAAGAAAAAACAAATGGTCCAGGCAGTAGCAGGAAATGGCTGTATCAGAAACTTTTATTATAAAATCTCACAAGCGCTTTCACCCTGACTCAATTGCAGGGCTTTTTCAAGTTTTTTTTTACACTTGAAAATGCCCTGCAATTGAGTCAGGGTGAAAGCGCTTGTGAGATTCTATAATAAAAGTCTCTGATACAGCCGTTTCCTGCTGCTGCCAGGACCATTTGTTTTTTCTTAATAGATTATATTGTGTTATGTTTTACCTGTGAAAGTTATTATATGGGGAAGTCACTGAGAAAATCATCTAATCATATATGTGACCCCTTGTATTCTATTAAGACAAAATGATGACAAGAATACTTTGTTTAAGCATACCTTGAGTTGTTTAAGTTTTAAGAAGTTTCTGTTTTGTGGTATTGATGATACAGAGTTGGATATAAGGGGAGGAGATTTTGACAATGCCTTAAAAGGAGGGAATTACATTGGCAAATTTTACTGAATTAAAAGATTTTACCTGGATTAAAAAATATTTGAGTATTATATGTATTTTAAAAGCCCACCTGCTTAGATAAAAAATTTGGTTGTAATGTTTCTACTGATGTAATTGACGTGTTACACAAGTTCTTAAACAAAGTATAGTTACCAGTTTAGCCACTGTAAATATATAATATTGTTTTTAACCTTATGTCTGAAAGATTTCTAAAGATTTAGTGTGATGTAATAATCACCTGCTATACAATTTTGATATTTAAATAATGTTTGGCAGCATGAGAGCATGAGTATCAGTTCTGATGAAGTCTTTTACATTGTGGGATAAAGGTACTAAACTTTATTTGGATTAAAAATGTTTGTTCTTCTTATTGGTGTCTTCATTTTTACAAGTCTTTGTTTTTGCCAGTTGTCGAAAAAGATTGTTTTTTTTTTTAATTAATATATATATATATATATATATATATACACATATATATATATACATATATATATATATATATATATGTGTGGGTCTAGTTTTACTCACCAAATTCACACTCCTTCGAAACATAGTTGGCTGACTCCCCTTCAGCGAAAGAGTATTCCACCGAAAGCATGGACTACTGAACTTCTTTCTCCGGGAAATAAACCGCTTGACCTCCACAGAATAAAATTCAAAGGAAAGAAACTAAACCCACCCCCTACCCAAATATACATACATACACCGAGATTTCACTAAACTGGGGAAAAGGGCAAAGTTCACCCTGATGACTAAGTGGTTCATTTCACAGGGATGGAAATTCAGTGGTCCGTGCTTTTGAAGGAATGCTGTTTCGTTGAAGTGGAGTTGGCCAACTATGATTGGAAGAAGGGTGAATTCAGTAAGTAAAAGTAGATCCATATATATACATATATATATATATATATATATATATATATATATATATATATATATATATATATATATATACATCTCATGAAACAGTGAACACATATAAGGAAACCTCTAAACAGTAATCAGCTTAGAGTGAATGTTCAAATGAATGAATGATCATAAAAACAATTATTACTTTCTAGATAAGGGAAAAATTCCCTTACCCCATTGCGCAGTGATCCTATTCAAAAGACTGCTGGCAGAAGCTCCACTAGGAAGAATGTTCACCACTCACATGTAAATATATATATATATATATATATATATATATATATATATATATGTGTGTGTGTGTGTGTGTGTGTGTGTGTGTGTGTTTGTATATATATATATGTGTGTGTGTGTGTGTGTGTGTGTGTGTGTGTGTCTACATATATATTTATATATCTATACATGTATGTGTATGTGTACAATTCCAAATGACCCCTACCTAAAACTGCAAATTTATCTGATACAAAACATTTTGTTAATAAAACAATAAGCATGTTTGCCCTTAATAGTATAGAACGTCATCAGATAAACCACAAAGACTGATTAAAACTTTAATTAAAGTCAGAAACATCACATGACTAAACTGTTAGCCAATGAGCTTTGTATGATAAAAAAAATATACAGAACACAACTTTAACAAAGACTTCTGTTCTTTTAATTTTGGGTTTTACTCTCACTACTTCATTGAAACCCACTGTCAAATAGGTTCTTTAGTAAATTTGACATCTCATTTGTTTTCTGTTTAAAAAATATTGCTATCTCTGCCTTCTTTAATTTGTACACTCACAATAAAAGTTTCACAAGATCATAACATCAGAATATTTTGATTATGTTTAAAAAGTGCATTTTATAAATTCTTTGTTTAACAGAATGTTGGTTGGCTCTAATTCTAAGTGATAACCTTCTCACTGTTTTCCTGTATAAATTATGGAGCATTGTTGACCATTTAGCTGCATATATTACATGTGTACAATTACATGTTCATAGGTTCATAGGTAAGTACTAGGCTATCTGCCCAAGGGCATTTATAAGCCTAGCCAGAATGTGTTGGCTTTTGCCACCCGTTTAGATTAGATCCCTGTGCCTCTGTCCAGCAGAGTCATTAGTTCCCTGAGCCACTGTCCAGCAGAGCCACTGCAGTGTAAATTTTCTGTTTCCCATGTACTTGTCAAGGTTTCTCTTGAAGAGTGTTAGTGAGGGGCTCTGCCTAATGTATATTGGAATCCTGTTCCAAAGCATGAGGAGTCTCTGGGATAGGAGTCTATCCCTCCAGCATGTCTTATTTATCATTGTGGTGAGGTTTATATCTCTAGAGCGTGTGGCTCTCTGGGATTTGTTATTTTTTAGGTGGAGCATGTCCATCAATGCTGGGTTGGACATGGCCTTGTATGTCAGGCAGAGATCACCTCTGAGTAAGTGGTATGCAACCGAGTACAGCTGGAGTTTCTTGAGTCGGGCTGCATAGGGCATCTGTTTGAGGCCAGTAATCCTCTTGGAAAGGTACTTTTGTGGCCTTTCCAGCTGTTTCAGGTATCTTGTAAGGTACATCCCAAATGGGACATTGTATTCTATGATGGGTCTAATGAGTGATGAGTAGTGAGGCACAATAACCTCTTTTGTTCTAGATGCGAACCCTTTTGTGATTAGGTGGGCCACACAGAAGGATTTTATAACCACCTTGGCAATATGATTATCAAAGGAGAGATTACTATCTACTTGGGTCCCCAGATCCCTTGTTACATTTTCTGTATTTAGGGGACTACCACCTATGTGGTAGTTCATGGGTACTTTGTTTTTTCCAAATGGGATGACTATGCACTTTTTGGCATTTAGCTTGAGGCCATGATTTTGACACAAGGTATCCGTCTCAGTGAGACCCATCTGGAGAGTGTCTGTATCAGCTGGAGAATCAATTATGGCCCCTAGTTTGCAGTCGTCTGTGAACTTGGTCAGCCATAGTCCTCCTATGCTTGCCTGCACCTCTGAGAAGTATATACCGAATAGGAGGAGTCCTAGGACTGAGCCATGGGGGACGCCACTTGTAACCGGTTTAGAATAGGACGTAGAGCCCGCAACTCTCACCATGTGGGTTCTATCCATGAGCCAGTTGGCAACCCATCTCGTGACGTAGGGCTTTATGTTCAAGCTGGTGAGCTTGTCTATAATTCTAGAATGAGGAATGGTGTCGAAAGCCTTTGCGAGGTCTAGGTAGGCTGTGTGGACCTCCTTTCCCTCATCTAATGCCTTGGTAACCGTCTCAAAGAAGTCCACCAGGTTTAGGAGGTATGATCTGCCCTTAACAAAGACAAACTGGATAGGGTCCAAGGTTTGGAGGTTCCCAATGTCTCTGTTAATGAGTTCCATGATGATGCGTTCCATAGCCTTGCAGACCAGGCTATTCAGGCTTATAGAGCGATAGTTCCCAGGGTCCATTGTGGCTCCACCTTTGTGGAGTGAGATAACTGCTGCTGTGTGCCACTCTGTGGGTATGTAGCTTGTAGAGAGGCTGAGTTTGAACAGTGTGTTTAGGTGAGGGGTTAATTCATTTTGGAGCTTTTGTAAGACACAGCCTGGGACACTGTCCGGTCCATTGAAGCTGTGTTTTTTGGCTTTGGATAGGGCTGTTTTAACCTGTGTGTCAGTGACTGATGGGGCCCTACATTCTTCTGGTATGGTTATGGGCCCTTTAGGGGGTGAGAGGGGGGTGAAGTTTGCACTAAACCTGTCTGTCAGAATGTTTACAATATCAGTCAGTTCAGTGTATTTTGTGCCATTCTGCACTAACTCAGAGCAGATCTGAGAGTTTCCACTTAGGTTCTTGACATAGCTAAAGAACGCTTTGTGGTTATCTTTAGAGTCACTGGCGATTTTTCTTTCAAAACT
This sequence comes from Protopterus annectens, assembly GCF_019279795.1. Taxonomy (NCBI): domain Eukaryota; kingdom Metazoa; phylum Chordata; order Ceratodontiformes; family Protopteridae; genus Protopterus; species Protopterus annectens. Next base: position 731,437,186 of record NC_056731.1, on the reverse strand, counting down.
AGCATTGGATGATTTAATGAGGGATCGTAGTTTCTTGCTGATACTGATGTCTTTCCTGCTTAGGATTTTACTCTTTTCTGTACTAATTTCCTCCTTCTGCTGTATAGCTTGTTTATGGCAGGGGTCCACCAGACTGGTTTCCTTTTCTTGGAGGAGTGAGTCTTGGTTTTACTTGGGATAGCACGATCCATGCATTCCTGCAGATGTTCATATAATGCCTTTGTAAAGGTTTCAGCAGCTTGGACAGCATTGTCCTTTAGCATGGGGGCTGTGAACCTTTCCACCTCAGTCTTAAGTAACGTAAAGTTTGCTTTTGAAAGGTTTTTCATGGTGGTGCCCTTGCTTGGGGGTGGGGGCGGAATGTGGATATCCAGAATGATTAGTCTATGGTCTGATCTAACCAGCGAGGGGTTGACCTCCGATGTGGAACACCGATCACCCATGTTGGTGATGACAAGGTCCAATATGTTGTTCCCACTGGTGGGGGTGTTGACCAGTTGATCCAGGGTGTTTGAGTTTATAAATTCTAGGAAGCGTTAGGCAAGGGAGTTAGTACTTGAGCAGTTCTCCCAGTTTATGTTTGGGTAATTGAAATCACCCAGTATTAAGGTATTTGGTAGGACCTTCATATTTCCCAGTGTCTCCAGAAATGTGGAATGGGGGTCCTGGGCCATGGTGGATGATCTGTAGCAAGCTACAATTTGGATTGCAGTTTTGCCCATTGTTAGTTGCACATGGATGATCTCTGATGCACTGTGCTGTGCCACTAACCTGGAGGTGTGGGTATCCTTGATGAATATGGATACACCCCCACCTTTTGTGTTTTGGTCCTGGTTCTGTGGCCGAAAGGTATGGTATGAGTTATAGCCTAGTAGTGCTGGGGTGCTCTCAGGAGTCTTAAACCAGGTTTCTGTTACTGCACAGATGTCAATGTTCTCCATACTGAGGAGTGCCTCGAGTGCATGCATTTTGAGGTTTAGACTTCTGGCGTTGAGTAGCATTACCCTCAATTTTTGGTTACTTGTGCTATTTATGGTGGTGGGTTTGTCTTTTGAAACTTGCCTAAAAAAGGCACTATGGGGGCGGCAAGAGCCTTGGCCAATATTTGAAAGCCTAAGGGTGACAGGTGCAAGCCATCTCTTGTGAAGCAACGTGGCTTGTCAAGCATGTCATCCCAGGTGGACAGATACTGGATCCCCTTTGAATGACACCAGAAACTTAGCCAATTGTTGAAATTGATCATTTTTTCTTTATACTCTGGCATCATTCTTGGTGAGGGAGGATGCTACTCAGGGTCACGGTCATACCGGCCTGGGGTACATGATCAGAGAGCTCTTCCATGTCTCTTTTCATGTAGTCCAGGGAGGTACGTCTCAGTTCATTCACACCAACATGGACAATGACAGAGTTGTATTTGTACTTGTTCTGGAGTGACCTGAGTGCTTGTGTTATGTGGCAGATCCTGGCACCCAACAGGCATCTAACTGTAACCTTCTCCTTGTCCAGCCTAGTTAGTGGGATATCAGTGTGCCTGACTATAGAGTCGCCTATTACTAGTGTGTTGGGTATGTTATTTTGCGTTAAGGGCTGTGATTGCGTGGCACACTGATTATGTGAAGTATGTGTTTCATGGTTGGTGATGGAGTGTGGAGGTTACTTGGATGTCTGCTTTGGAGGTCTCTGTTGCTTTTGCAGATTTTTATTTATAACCTCTGAGTATGTTTTCATGTATTCATGTGAGTTATTTGCTGGTGTTGGTTTATTAGGTCTATGTGGGACTGGTGGTGTGTTGCAAGTATTACCCTTCTCCTCTTGACTGTCAGTTCCAGTCTTGGGTTGAGAGAGCTTTGCCTCCAGTTTGGCTGTATAATTGCATCTCTTGCATATATTAGTGTTTGGTGGTAGGAGGAGAGGGTTGTCTGTGTACATGAGGCAGTTGTAACATTGCCTCAAAATGCCCAGATTCACCAGTTGGACTGGAGAGTACACCAGAAACTGCCCTTTGGATATGCCTGAATAGGTAGAGTAAGCTGTTTTTCTGATTGACTGGTGGTGACGAACAGAGCGCCTTGTCCTTCTGGACAGTATAGGGGGGTCTAGTGCTATGGTTAATTAGTGCTTGCTAAGAATTTTAAGCAAGTGCTTGACTGTGAAATGAAAGGTTTGAGTGCTAAAGTTGAAGGTTTGTCTAGTTCCAAGGGAAAATTTGAAGATTAGACTTCGTGGAACCGAGAACAGCGCAACTCTAGCTAAATGGCGCTGTCCGGTGCACAAAACCACACAAATGCGTCTTTATAGCAGGGAAGTGAAAGAGATAGAACTTAGCCCAAAATGGCTGATAAACTACTAACTTCTGGGCTGAAACCACTCCACCAGGGACAGACAGGCTGCTCAAAGCTTCCCTCTCTCACAGGTGAACAAAGAAACTTCCTTCTATCCAAGTAAGGTATGGGCAACACAGAAACTTGTAACACAGCCCTGGAGTCAGCAATAACCTGAAAACTGGACTATAGTAGATCAAAAAGGCGTGAAAAAGTATTTTTTTTTCAGAAAATAGAGCAGATACAATCACAATTAGCCCGAAATGGCCAATAAACTACTAACTTTTGGGCTGAAACCACTCCTCCAGGGACAGATAGGCTGCTCAAAGCTCTCCTCTCTCACAGGTGAACAGAGAAACTTCCTTCTATCCAAGTAAGGTATGGGCAACACAGAAACTTGTAACTCAGCCCTGGATTCAGCAATAACCTGAAAACTGGACTATACTAGTTCAGAAAGGCGGGTAACAAGTATATATATATATATATATATATATATATATATATATATATATATATATATATATATATATATATATATATATATATATATATATATATATATATATATATATATTCCAGAAAATAGAGTAGATACAATCAAAACAACACTTTAAATGCACAGAAAAGGCTATCACACATTAGTGTGTAGCCTACAACAGTCAAACAGATTATTTAAACACAAAAATGACTTAATTCAAGTGCAGGCAGCATATAAGTACAATATGTAGCAATAACAAACGTTTTAAATCACAGATTCGCTAAAGAAAACTGGTGTTTTAGGCAGAATTAGTTAAGACAGCAAGAAAAACAGAAAAGTGATACTTAATCACTCCAGAGTCACTCTTTTGTCTCTCTTCTGCTGTAGACTCTATAGAACACCTGGAAAGCACTTGCTGAGTGGAATACAAGCGCAAAAACTGCGCAAATGCGTTTTTTATAGCATGGAAGTGAAATAGATAGAAATTAGCCCAAAATGACTAATAAACTTCTAACTTCTGGGCTGAAACCCTCCTCCAGGTACAGATAGGCTGATCACACTCCCCTCTCTCACAGGTGAACAGAGAAACTTCCTTCTATCCAAGTAAGGTATGGGCAACACAGAAACTTGTAACACAGCCCTGGATTCCGCAATAACTTGAAAACTGGACTATACTAGTTCATAAAGGCAGGAAACAAGATATATATATATATATATATATATATATATATACATATATTTTTTTTTTTTTTCCAGAAAATAGAGCAGATACAATCAAAACAACACTTTACCCAATTAACCAGTTAAAAAGCATGAAACTGAGCCCTGTTGCAGCAGTCTTCAATCAGACAAGTTCTAACTGCACAGTCCTGCCACAAGGGTACAGAGAAACCTTCTCCAAAAATAATGGCCTGGATCAGTGCACAAGTTATACAAACAAAGCTAGATCCAGCTGGCCTGAATCTAGTCTGTACTACAGCAAACAAGGCGTACCGATTTCAGAAAGAAACAGTTCAAGTAAGCATGCGCAATAAGCCTTTAACCAGAAATTCCCAGCTTAGAAGGGCAGAATCTAGCCTCTCCTCCCATAAGAGTGCAGACCACAAACCTTCTTAATGTAAAATAACTGGCCTGAAGCCCAAGTGCTTAACCCAGAACTAATATACTTTTAGAACAGTGGCGGCTGGTGACTTCAAATCAAAGGGGGGGGCTGCAGGAGACAGCTGAATGGGTGGGGTCAATGGGAAGGGGTGTGGCCAACTAGAAAGGGGAGGAGCTATGTTCAAAACCACAAAAACTAACTAAATACACTGCCCTGGGTGCCAAACCATCATTATGAGAGTCCAATCAAGACAAAATTAAGTGTAGAAGAATAAAAATATTTTAGCGAATTGGCTGCATGACAGCTTACTTAATATCTAGATGGAAACAAAAAGGTTGTGAGGCATGAAAAAATAAATTACTTTTTAAATACATTAATGGAATGCCAGTCAAAATCAAGTAGCACTCAACTCAAACCAGTTCTTGCACTGCAGTTTTAATTATAATTTATATTCAGCTTTATTAAAGTACCAAGTAACATGCTGAAAGTAGAAATGTCTGATGCCCACACTTGTAAAAATGTTTCTTATTCAAAAAAAGACCTGCTGCCTGACAACTATTTACTTGTTTCATGGAGAAAACATGATCAAAGTAAAAAATGAAAAGTAAACAAGAAATAAGCTCAAGATACATTGCTTAAAAGGATCACTGTACAGGTTATGGACCACACAGTTGGCATTCTGTTTAGTTTACAGGTAAAGCCTGCAGAGAAGACTGGAAGTCTCCAAGTGTAATGAACTTCTTAAAATAATGTAATCTGTCCTTTATTACAAATACTGTCATATGCATTTCAATACCCAAGGCTTATACATTATCTAGTTAAGTATTCTCTACATGGCAACAACAGAAAGGCTTTCACTGTTGGCAATTCTTTAACAGTATGCTTATTAAAGCTTACTTGCATCTTATGATCTCAGCCACGCTTACCTGATGGTCATTAAAGTATTGCTACTTAAACACAGAGCAGCAGGCACTTTGAGTAATAAGCATAAATCAACAGTACAAAACATATGACAGAAACCAGACCATTCTGCAAAAATCAAGGACAGATGAAAAGCCACTCTAGTACTTGTGTCTACCTTGGATGGGGACGATACTCTGCACATTTACACTGCATAACTACTCCTTGCCTTGCTTCGACACATCCAGAGTCACTACATGGGGGAGTGGGGTGCAAGAAGTATGTCACAATTTGAAATGTCTCTGGCTGACTGTGATGGCCCTGACACATTTGTCATACCTCTCAACCTCAGAGCAAGAATTCTAGACAAAGCCATACAAAGAAGTGGGACAAAGGCCCAAAAATAAGGACAATTTTTAAATATTGCCCTTATAAACTTCGAAAGATAATAGAATAGGTCTTGCATTAGTATGAATTTTATGAATGCTATGAAATCTGAAACTCAAATGTCTGTCATTATTTTCTAACTTCAGTCTTTAATGATTTGTCACTAATTTGCCAAAAAAAACACAATTTTGCCAAAAAAAACCACAATTTTATGAAAAATTGACCAAAAATGTGATGTAAAAATATAAAATAGCCACACAATACAGCTGGGAACCTGTCAAAGAAGGGACACTTTAATATTAGTACTGCTAACTTGAGCAGCTGACAAAATAAAAGAATCTACATGCATTTCTGAAATAAAAGTAATCTATAACTCTGATTATTACAGTTATTTCTTAATTGTAAACCCTCCACGTTTTCTTCCAAAATTGCTATTTTGCGGAGGGATTACTAGGGGGAAAAGTAACATTTTGAGCCAAAATCAGGGACAGTTGAGAGGTTTGGCTATGCCTAATTCTATAAAGCAATTTATTTGCATGCACCTCTCAACCTGTTAATACAATAAATCTGGACAAGGCCAAATATATTGGGGGAACATATAAACAGTACTAAAAATTGCTCTTGTATAAACTGAGACAGTTGATAGAACAACAGGTCTTACTTTAGCATGCATTTTTCTGAAGGTTATGAAGTCTGAAACTCAGTGTGTCATTATTTAGTGACTTAATTCCTAAATAATTTGCCAGAAAACCACAAATTTTATGAGGAACAAACCAAAAATAAGAAGCAAAAATCTATTCATTCTTTGAAAATCTGGACATTTGGGAGGTATAGTTCAGCTGGGGCTGTCTTTAAGTTTGCCACCCTTCCCCCTCACAAAATCATGGTCGAATGGAGCCTCCCCCTGCAGCCATTCCAATGATCCATTACTTGGCTGTTTCCATTTATAAACACTAATGTGCACACTGATTTACTTCTATGATTACTTGGACTTCATCTGAAAGTTTTATTTTGCATTTTACAGCACAAACACTAAGACATCTGCTAAACAAACTTAGCATTAAAACTTCTCTGCCCTTGAAACTCACATTCATTGAAACAGCATTGAAACCCACATTCAAAGAAAATACATTTTACCAGTGGCAGAACTGCCCAATTCAGAACATCTTTCCAGTAAACAATGAAACAAAATGCATGCACCCATAATGACAAAACTGCCCAGTTCAGAACATTTCCGTCATAAAAGTCTACTCAAACTTCTACAGTCCACCATTATCAGTAAATCTGCACAATTCTACAGTCCACCATTATCAGTAAATATGCACAATTCTACAGTCCACCATGATCAGTAAATATGCACAATCTCTGAAGAAGTAAAAAAGTCATCTAAATAATTCAAAATTAAATAAATCTGTAACTAATGAAGAGGTTGCTGCTAGCAAACACCTTTATATTTCATGGTTTCATCGAAAAATAAAGTGTCTGATGCCCCTGAGGAATAAATTGTCTATATTACATTAAACATGATAAGCTAGTAATATTGCAATAGGAAATGGATAGCAAACCGATAACAGGCTCATAGTTAGTATCTTAACTTTTTCAGTACGGCAGTGTTCACCCCTTGTGGGAGTAGAACCAACAACCATCTGCATCAAAAGCAAGTACACAACCTGTTGTGCTATTAACAATGCAAGCTGACTTACCCTAAGCAGCACTAAACTTCTCTTCCCCTGCAGCTCTCAGCTCCTTGTAAAATTTACTCAATACTCAACTGCATCTCAACTTCGCAACACAAGAAATCTGGAAAAAGTCAAATTTATTGGGGGTGGGGTCAAAAGCCCAAAAACCAGGGACACATTAAATATTGCTTGTATAATCTTGGAAAGTTGCTAGAATAAAATGCTGCGTTACCACAATACATTTTACTGCCAAGGTTCCTGTGCAAAAAAGTCAGAGCAACATACCACTACGGCAAATCAGCTGCTTTGTGAAAGAGAGGAAGACTGAAACTTAAATGGCTATCATTTAATGAATTCAGTTCTCACAATAGCTGTCAACATCTTAGCACAAAACACCTGGACAAACTCAGTAATGAGGGAATACAGCCCTCAAAATACATTCAGTGAATTCAGTTCTTTCTATAGCTGTCAACCTTAGCACAAAAAACCTGGACAAAGCCAATAATGGGGTAATACAGTCCCAAAAATAAGGACAAATTTCAAATATTCATCTTATAAACTTACAAAACTGCTAGAATAGAAGGTTGTGTTACTATGTATTTTCTGAATAATATGAAGTCTGAAATACAAATCCTTGTGAATTCTACTTCTGACGGAACAAAAACAATTTTCAGCAGAGGCCCAGGGAGAAATACTGCAGACACATGTCTTTGTAAAATGGCAGGACACCAGAGCAAATCCACACAAACACAGGGATGAGATGCAGACTCCACACAGAAGGCACCCCAGCCAAGAATCAAACCAAAAAACGTATAGCTGTGAGGCAACAATTCTACCATTGCACCATCAAATATGTACAGAATTAAACATTCAGAAACCTGAAGTCTGAAATTCAAATGCCTGTCAATTTTATTTAACATTTGTTAATCAGGACGATCTGACTTGGAACAAAAAAACAATTTTCAGCAGAGGCCCAGGAAGAAATAATGCAGACATGTCTTTGTAAGTAACATAGGACACAAAAGCAAACCCACACAAACACAGGGAGAAGATGCAGACCCCACACAGAAGGCACCATAATGGCTGTGCTCAAGAGGTTATATCCCATGGAAAGGCTAAGTTTGCAAACATTTAGGAGGGGTTCAGTAATTCTGTACTTTGTACTGACAACCTTGTGCATAGTCTAGGCTCATGCAGTTACTGTTGTTTAGTTTTGGATAAAGCTTCTAGGATCTGGACCATAATGATTTTGGTGGAAAGAGAATTTAATGAATCAAGGGAGGCAACATAAGGCAGTAGGAAGGCTGAAGCTGGAACTGAACCTGTCAGCTAGGATGTTTGCTATGGCCTTGAACTCAAAATAGGAGGTCAGTGCAGTGTGTTAAGTGTTACTTCTAATATGCCTAACATAGTTAAAAAGGCCTAGTGGTTATCCTTGGTGCAGGTGGCTATTTTCACTGCATAGTCTGTTTTAATCTTCTTTTTTATTTCACTTTTTGCTCCGGTGCAGCAGACCATCAGCAACTGCTAGTGTCCTTCCTTGATATCAGGCACACATAGTCACTCACAACCTCTCAGACCTAATCTAATCCTCCTCTTGTTGTCTGAGAGGAGACTGAAGCATCAAAGAGCAGTGCCATACTCCTGCAGAGGTATAACCAGGGCAGGATGAAAAAGCTGTTAGGGGGTACAATTGGCAGGTGCTGATGGTTTGCAAGTGCAGTACTGGCATTGATTTATAAAGCTAATACTGGATTTACAGATATAAGTGAAGGTCAGTGCTTGGTAGTATTTTGGGTGGGGGGATCACAGCTTTGGGAAGAATTTCGGTCTTTCTTTTCTTTTCTTTTTTTGCTTCATAATTAAGATAATTTGCTATTTTATGTCCTACCCAGTCCCGTCTTCCAAGCCCAAAATACAATTATGTAAGGCCATTGAGGCCAAAAACATCTGCCAGTACTGGTGTGCTTGAGTTCTTCTGAATAATTACCTTCTTTTTGTGGGAGGTGGGAGAAATCTTTTATATGAAGTAAGTATTATGTTTCCTTTGTAATTTCTCATTATACTTATGATGAATGAGGATGGAGTTTACAAATACTTTAAATGGACACAGAAGTCAGAGGCATGTGTAGTGGCCATAGTGCCTGGGTCAGAAGGTGGTACTTTTGGATTTCTTCAGACCTTCAGCAGGGATATTAGATTGGCTTTAGAGTAAACTCTGAATATATTAGCGTTTGGTTGGTACCAGTTTTGAGAAAGAAGATGACAGATTAGTGGCCAGATTTGATTTAGGAGAGAAGACTAACATTAGAAGAGATGGAGGCAGAGAGAGTATTTGTAATGATGAGGTCATGTGTTGTCACCTCTGGTAGGAACTTGGAGTATTTGATCTTGGGAGCTGATACTGATAAAACCAAGAAACCACTGGACATATTAATTACTTGTTGATGGACAGACATTGAAAGTCTTCCAAAATTCAGCATACTGGAATCAATAGGTTTAGAATTTAACTTATGAAGGTCATCAGGAGAAAATGAGGGGATCTACAGTTGGTAGTAATTTTATAATTGCCCTTAGTATGACTAAGATGACCATGAGTTCCAGATCAGTGTTGTGAAGGATTTGGTGTAAAATAATGGGGGAGAAGAAAAATGCTTATTCTCCAATACCATTACTAGATGGTTTGAATGAGTGGTTGGTGCAGTACTCTGGTATGGAGGGAATATTATTAGTACAGTTAAACCTCATTTCAGAAGCTACACATATATGTATGTGTTTTAGTACCAGAAAGGCCTCAAGATTGAGATATATTTTGTGGGTTCCTATTATATAATCGAAAACACAATCTTTCGAATGCGTCTTGATCGAACATGAAAGCACGAAACAGCAAAATAGTAAAAAGGCATATAAGCGATTTCTTTCCCTTGGAGAGAAATTGCTTGGCCGCTTCCGTTGCTTTGATGTTTTCCTCACTGTAGTGCGATCTCGGAGTTGGTATATTTAAGTAGGGGGGTGTGGGGGGGGGCAAAGCCCCCCACTTTATGTAATGTTTTGAAGTTTTTTTTTTGTGGAACAGCAATTTTTTCCCCTGGGAAAAAAAAATCACTGTTCCAAGTGTTTGGGATTGTAAGCTTTCGCTTACATAGGGTCGATAAGTCAGCGTTCGCTTTTTTAAGCATTCGCTGATTTAATATAGACCCTATTTTGTTTCTACTCCTAGCAATGAGGAGTGCCATGTAAATAAAAGCCAGTTTCCAAGTTGCTAAGTTGTACTGTCCAAATGATAGATCATGGTAGAAAGGAACACTGGGGATAGAACATGTCTTAGCCAATATGTAGAATCCTGAGGAGATAGCTGTAGGTGATTCTTGGCAAAACGAGTCGGGTGACAATTATCTCCTGTCACTGTGACACTGTGTGATTGAATCCATCTGGAATGACACCATTTTGTTAGCCAGTTGTTAGGATTAATTATTTTATTTTGGAATTATGGCATCATGCATGGAGATAGCAAGATAATGTACAGAAGAGGTGTTATTGTTTACCCTGCACACACGCATGGAGAATTCAGTTATGTTCCTCTGCATTTCTCTCTTAGAATAGAGCAGCTAAGGCCATTCACCTCAACATGAGCAACTATGAAGCTGTAGTTATATCTGGGGTGAAGGCCATGTTCTGGAATAAATAAGTAACAAATCTTTGGAGTTAAATACTACAATGTATCACTTTTGATACGAATGTCATAGATTCGCCATCACTGCCCTAGATCAAGCTAGCTGGCAAGAGAAAGGGACAAATTTGAATATAAATCTACATTCATATCAAGCAGTGAGCGATCACATACGTTATTAATTACTTAATCTGGTGAATTAAAGAAGGAGACTGAAATTCAGCAGTGATTCACCTACTGTTTACTGCCTGGCTACTACTAGCGCTGGTCTCACTGCAGCTACAGGCAGCTAAGAATCAATACCTGCTTGCTCCTTCTCTCACCAGGAGCAAAAGAACAGCACTAACTGCAAGTTATGTCTTTGCACTTTTTGTTCCTAATGTTTATGAGCAGCCCCCTCAAAAGTGACCAACCATTCGTTACCTCAGCATGGAGGGCTAGAGCTGACTGAGAGGGGTCATTATTTAGGCCACCAAAAGAAGTGATTCAATGTTTATTTCTCATTTTCTATGTCTCTACTGAGATGGGATGTCCTGTCAGTGTTGCTGTACATAAAAATGGAGTGAGGGTATTATACTTGCATAAGTCTTGTTGTCCTAAGGTAGTATCAAAGCAGACTAATTGTGCACATTAGGAATACAACTACCAGCACAGTGGAACCTAAGAACTGGTATACGGTTGTGTTACCACATGTATGTAAAGAACTTGCATTTGCTGTCTCTGAATAGATAGTGTTTTCTTGAAAGCCAGTAGTTGGCCCACATTCCTAATGTTCTCTGGGAGATTGTTCCAAATAATTCTTTTTTTAAGAACTCTCTTTCACACATAACCCGTATGAACAGGGCCCTGTATAACTTAATACTGTAATTATTTCTAATAGTATAAGACTAGTTTCTAAACTGCAGCCTGATGTGAACTAGTGGTCAGTAGCCATCATTACATATTTTATAAATGAGAGTATCAATCAATTAAGTAACTCTAGATTTAGTAGGCCAGCAGGTGTTTAAGTTTAGAGTAGTACTTTGATGGTCATGCATGTTAACCAGGAGTACGCATCTAAGTATTTTATTCCTGGCTGATTGAATGAGTGTAATATGGTGTGCAGAGTGAAGTGTAGTTAAAGGGATGTAGTGTTTCAATCTGGGGAGGTGTACATTTATTGAAATGTTTCACCCATCGTCTACAAGTTAAATATTTTGTATGAGACTGTAAGATGAGTTAATACATTGTTTATCTGTGTTGCTTTGATTGGTGGAAAGGTTTTGGTCCAAGATTAGTTGTAGGTACCTCTGTAAAGTAATGATAGCAAGTCAGGTGCCTAAGTGGTCGGTAATGCTGAAGTTAAGGATGTTACTTAGCTTTCTAGAGGGGCCAAGTAGCACCACTGTTTTGTTTCGGTTGTATTAATGGACAGCTTATTTTTACAAAGTAAGTTCCATATTGCTTCAAAATCCTTTTGAAGTTTACTGTTCATTGTTCTCAATGGATGACCTTTTATCTGACCTGGTCATGACAATGTCATCTACATAATATTATATACGGTTAATGTAATCTATATCCCATGGGAGATCACTGATAACAGGGGGCCCATGACTGGACCTTGTGGGATCCCTCATGTTAAGCTTTCAGTACAAGTGGCATTGTTAGACCCTTTAACTTGGAAGCTCTGTTTTCAAAATAGTTCCCAACCATTTGTACCACTTTCATGGAGAAACCTCTGTCTAACAGACATGACATGATAACATGGTCAACAGTTTTGAAATTTTAAGATCTAAAATATATAGCTCCTGTAAATTTACTTGCTCAGTGTTTTAAAAGATGTGAGTAATATATAGCTGTTAGAGTACTGAAGGAAGGCTAGTTCAGTGGCTCAGTTTAGTATATCACAGAGCTATGTAAGCGTCTGAAATTTAAAATGAAGATATTCTAACTGAAATGATAGCCAAAAATATAGTATGGATGAATAAAACTGTGACAAGGATGGAGACAGGGTAAAGTAAAGCTAGCTAAAGGTTAAATATGTTAAAATGTACAGGTTTGGTGAAATAAAAATGATAAATGGAATATGTTTTACTAAAAATGAAATAACTATATTAGGAATCAGGTGTGGCCAAAGTGGAAAAGTAATAGAACAGTAGATAAAAGTTGTGGATGAAATAAAAAATTTAGTTAGCTGGTGGAAAACTTTTTAATTATCCTTTAAGAAGAAGGTATATCTGTTAAATACATATTTGTTGGGAAAGTGTCCTGAAAAAATGGAAAAAGAATTAATGAGATTTTTTCAGTTTTATTTGGGGATCTCAGTCGAATTAGATGAGGAATTGCATATAATATGAAAGAAGAGAAGGTTTGAATTTAAAAATTACAGTTGTATTACAAATATATAGATAGAGAAGGATGTAGCTTGATGGGGAAAATATGGAAAATGAAAACAAATAGAAAGGGGAAAAAAGAAGTAAAAAATGAAGTGATGACAGGAAAAAAGTGTATGATAATAAGGTGACCTTATGGGGCAGCCACTGTGGTGCAGCGGTTAGTATTGCCGCCTCACAGCAAGAGGTTCTCCAGTTTGATCCTCGGCTGGGGTGCCTTCTGTGCAGAGTCTGCATGTCCTCCCTGTGGTCACATGGGTTTCCTCCAGGTGCTCCGGTTTCCTCCCACATCCCAAAGACATGCAGTAGGTGGATTGAACACTCTAAATTGGCCTTAGGTGTGAGTGTGTGTGTACCTTCTGTGGAAGGTTGGGCGCCGGGCTGGCAACTCGACACCGTAAATCTCCACTGCCAATCATGAGTGAACAGGTAATCTGCTGTGGTGACCCCTAAATGGGAAAAGCTGAAAGAAGATAATAAGGTGACCTTATGGAAAATCAAGACTACTGAAGTTTAAAAAGGTAGAAATTAGTGGTATAATATGATAATGGATAAATATTACTTAATATATCCATGGAAAGATCATCAGGATGAAATTAAAAAAAAACAATAAAAAATAGAATGCTACAAAGATTTTTATGAGGCTGGTGATTTTTATGAAGCTTATTATCAGATAAGCACCTCTAAAAAGTAATATGAAATATTAAGCAGTGGTAGAAAGAACATGTAAAGACTGTAATGAAGAAAAAAAATAAAAATCATTATTTTTTTAGATTGTAAAGAGAATGACGACTTTTTGAAAAAATCAAAATGACTACAAGTGGGAAAGTTTTTGATAGAAACATGAATATAATATTGCATGGGATAGGATACTGATGGTAACAGTATGGATGCTGTGGCAAAGAAGATGTGATGATTTGCTGTATAATAAAGCTAGGAATGATGAAGACGATAAGATGGTTGTAAATAAAAGGATGGGGACAGAACAATGTTAACGTTTATGAAATTAATCATGTAAAATGTTGAAAATATTGTTAAAACTATAAATGTAAATGTAGAGTGGAAGAGGTGTGATGCATTAATATATATATATATATATATATATATATATATATATATATATATATATATATATATATATATATAAAGCAACTCCTATTGTTTGTGATAACTGCTGTTGGATCTTTTACATCCACCTGCACTACCACCAACTCAGGTAGATGGAGCTTCAGTTTAACATCACATCTGATGAATGTCTCATTCAGAAGGGCATCAGCCATCTTATGCTGCACTGCAATATCAGTAACGGAAAACTAATCCAAGCACCTGCTGTGGAAATAGAACCCACAGCCTTATTTTCCAGCAACAAAGGGAAATGTGCTACCTATCAAGCAAGAGTCACTGATGATGTCTTCTGATTGCAGTCCTAGTTGCTGCTGTCCTGCTGCTGGTATCCACTGCAATATAAATACATTTATTTGCACATTTGCCCAGTTTAAATAAAGTCTTTGTTAATGTGCACACATTTTCTTTCAATGATTCATCTGAGACCTTAGAGACCATGTCTTCAGTGTGCTCAAGGATCTTGTCCTGATACTTGGTTATTTGCATGTGGCAACTGAGAACACTAAATTCCAAGGTGGAAGAAGCGTACATTTTTTTCCAAAAGGGGTTGAAGATTCTGCTGTCCTATTATTTGGGAGTGTATTTTGCCCTGGTACCAGTTTACACCTTATAGCAACTTTTTGAGACATGTCAATGGGGTCTGTTGTGCATTTGTATACATACAGGCTTTCTGAACCCTAGAGAATCAGCCTGTCTGTTCTTAGAAGGAGATGGCTGGGACATCATCGAATATCAGGCCAGCTGTGAAGACCACTAAGATCTTGGGCTATTCTGTGCCTCAAATGTCCAGGTAGTGTATCTTGGACTCCATGATTTGTTTGGAACTCAATTTAAAGTTTAATTGCACAAGGTTTAAAGTCTTCCCCCACCAAAGGAAGCATCTTCTGGGGGCCAGAAGCTTAAAGAAATGTTTTCCTCTTCATTTATACCTTAACCCTTCAGTGAGGAAATTTTGGACACATAGGTTAATTCTGAATCCAAAGGTTTCAGAGGGGGATTCCCCTTCTTTGTTGGAGCAAGAAATTTTGATTAAGGTGATAAAAAATGTCAGGGGGTTATTATCTTCCAGGCCACACTATCATTCTGTTGACTGAAGGACCAGGTGAGACCTTGGACATCTCACTGTCATACTCCTTTGTTCGACTCAAGGGGGAGAAGAGGACCATTTACATGTTTTGCAGCGATTTTAGTTTTACAGGACACTGAATTTGCTGTGACTGAGCTTAGTGTCCTGTTGCCGTTATGGTAACTCCCTGAAAGTTTAACAGAGATTGAGATTCTAGCATTTTTGCCCAATATTCTGTGATATGCATAGCCACTTTCACCTACCAAGCTCTTACTGATCTTCTACTTTACTGGTAACTGGGGACTGTTTCTACTCAGATCGCATGGGACCCTCCAATATGTGTTTCACCAAGCTACAGAACAGTTAGCCTAAGCCTGAGGAGGTTAATTCTAGTGATTTTCATCTCTACTATATCTGTCATTTAGGATCACTTTATATGGAATATGCAATGACTATGGGTGCATTGTCTTTGATAATAAACATTAGACTCCCCTAATCATAGTATCACAACAATGGCTGCAACATAAAGCCTATAAATTAAGCAACAGGAAGTCCCTACCATTAGTGCCTTTTTGTCTCTTTTAGATGGCTCACTTTCTGTTTAGCTTATCATGTATGTTTATTTTAGGTTCTACAAAGCCTTGAACTGCTCTGCATGAATTATTTCATTATAGATACAACAAAATAATAGCCTGTTACATAACTATCTGGACATTCTGAATAAATCTGGACAGTTAAGAGGTGTGCTCTGTTATGGTCTTAGTTATTTACTTATGCAATACTCACGATGACACTCTTCTTGATTCACACCATTATTGAGTCTTTGCTGAACCATTTTATTTATAGGTTCATAGGTTCATAGATGTGCACTAGGCTAACGGCCCTGGAGCCTTTACAAGCCTAGCCCATAGGATTACCCTGGCATCGTGCCACCGGATCTTTGATTCCAGTGCCTCTGTCGAGTAGAGACTCTGGAGTGATCCCGGGGGTAAATTTTCTGTTTCCCATCCTCTCATCAAGATTTCTCTTGAAGACGGCCAGTGAGCTGCTCTGTTTGACATGTACGGGAAATCTTTTCCATAGTATGGGCAGTCTCTGGGTTATGAACCTGTCCCTCCAGCACGTTCTGTTGATTGTGGTAATAAGGTTGAGGTCGCTGGAGTGTGTGGTGTGGAGGGATTGGGATTTCTTTAGATGTATCATTTCTAACAGACCTGGGTCAGACATGGCTTTGTAAGTCAAGCAGAGATCACCTCTAAGTAGGCAATATGAGACAGAGAACAGTTGGAGTTTTTTGAGTCTGTCAATATAGGACAAGTGTTTAAGGCCTAGGATCATCCTTGTGAGGTACTTTTGCAGCCTCTCCAGTTGTAGCAGGTGTCTAGTGAGGTACATGCCAAATGGGGCATTGTACTCAATGATTGGCCTAATGAGGGAAGAGTAAAGGGAGACAATGACCTCTTTCTTCCTGGATGCAAACAGTGGCAGTGTGGTGGTCAATAGAGAGGTTGCTGTCAACCTGTGTTCCCAGATGTCTTATAATGCCTTCTGTGTTCAATGGACTACCATCAATGTGGTAGTTCATTGGAACTGGGTTTTTCTTGAAGGAGATGATGACACATTTTTGGCATTGAGCTTAAGGCTGTGGTTCTGACATGAATTGTTGGTCTCAGTGAGGCATTTCTGTAGGATGTCAACATCACTTGGGGAGTTAATAATGGCTCCCAACTTGCAATCATCTGCAAACTTTGTCAGCCAGAGTCCCTTCGTGTTGGCCTGGACTTCTGAGAAGTAGATACCAAACAGGAGAGGACCCAGGACCGATCCCTGTGGGACTCCACTTGTGACTGGTTGGCAGTCTGACTTGGATTCAGCTACTTTCACACTAGGGGTTCTATCTATGAGCCAGTTTGCAACCCACCTAATGATATAGGGGTCAATGCCTAGCTTAGTGAGTTTTTCTATGATTCCTGAGTGGGGAATGGTATCAAAGGCCTTGGCCAGATCAAGGTAGGCTGTATGAACCAACCTTGCCTTCATCCACAGCTCTGGTGACTGCCCCCCCCCCCGCACGCTATTGCTGATTTCTTCTAATGGAAGCTTACATATAACTGTGCACATGGACTGACCTTGCAATAACTATTGTGTATATACTTCAACAATAAACATTACTATATTTAACAAAGACACAAGCAGACAGAGTGCAAAGCACATTCATGTACACTAGGATGCCATATTCCACCTACATTATTATAGCATTATGCAGACATTTTCTATATAAATGCATTGAATGTTTTACGCTAATAGCTGGTCTCTTGGTTTGAAAGTGTTGAGGAAGTTTTTGCAGTTTTAAATAAATTTCATGAGATGCTAAGCACAACTTATGAAATTTGTACCTACCCTCAAACTTCATTGACTGTCAGTGTCTTGGGAAGAGATCTAACACCGACCATTAACATCTTTTGGGTCCCACTCTGAAAATTTTAGTAATCCCTTCCTTATATTTGACAACATTTACATAAAATAAAATGAATAACCTCATAGTCTGATATTTTATCCCTTCCTGATCTTGACTTTCCATGATTTATTTCCAAAAAAAATAAATGAATTACTGCTGAAAGTCTACTGTGACTTTATTACACACTATCTCTTTCCACGGATCAGCAAGCTAAACAGATACCTTTAAGTGACATATTGAGAGTATCACAGTATGCTAAGAGATTTGAGGAATTAAACTCATGCCTGTTTAGTCACTGGTGATCTAATAGTTCCCTCTGTCAGACGTCCCTCATATTGCTTTCTGGTGCCCTGAAATGGCACTAATAATAAGGCTCTTATTTTTTTAGCAATATTTATATTCTCTGGTAGTTTAGTGATCTCTTATTTATTTAGTAATAAGGCTATTATTTATTTAGTAATATTTATATTCTCTGATAGTTTAGTGACCATGCACCTCATTTTACTCGGATGTACTGCTTACCTTTGTGGCTCCATTATTCCACCACTTTAATGCAGCACCCTGACCTCACAACCAACCCATGACAAAATAAATGATCACTGCTCACTAGTAAGTTACACGACCGGCTAATTGCTGAGTATTAATTAGTGGCCCCATACTCATAATTACTCAGTATTACTCTGGTGGCAGCTTTCCATAAAAGGGAGAGGACAGCATGCCATTAATTGGTATATAGTGAACATATCTTGTGTAAAGTGGGGTGGAACTTGACATGCAATAAATCAAAGGGAACAGTAATTAGGATATGAACCTCTGGAACTATAAAATTAAATGTATTAGATGAAGGAGGCTGTTAAATTATTAGAAGTGCCTAGTATCAGTGTAATCAGCTGTGTACATGCTCTTAGTTTATCATTACTGTTACAAAAAACAGGAGTGTGGGCTGCATGTTGTATTGGTCGGGTAGGGGTCCCTGAGGACAGAATATCAGGCTGGTCACAGAAGGGAGGTCTGTGCACATGGTAGTAAGAATGGTATAGATAGTATTATCTTATTAACATCACTTGGGTGAATTTCTTAGGAGGGAATCACGAATGTAATATCACACTTTGTTTAATAAGTCATATGCATCCTACCTTAACCATGTTACAGTCTTAGACCTTAAGTGCTGTAATACAAGAAAGAGTAGTGGCCTTGGTCTCAACTGCGTACTGCATTACTACTCAGTGCCAGTGTCCCTTTCCTTATTACATACCTTCATCTTTTAACCAGCTAGCAGTGCAAAGGGCAAAGATTTCACGGAGCAGTCATTTCTCTGTATACAGTTGGCAAACACCTTACAGATTCTGCTGCCTGATACAGGCACCCTACTTTACAACCAGTACAGATGTTTTATACTTGCTATATGTGATGTTTCACCTTGGCATGCACTGTGCCCAATGCTGGAATGCCATTTCAGTTGCACAAAATTGTTACTACTAGCAATAATCTACCGGAAGCTGCTACACTTCTTTTATGTGCACTCTTGTTTGTAATTTCCATTAGAAGAAAAACTTTGCATTTCCACCTTCAAGTCTCAAACCTTATTGCAATATTGAAATGCTACACAGAAATGTGACAGCCTGCAAACATTTTGTACTTTCAATAAACAATATTACAACATAAAATCAAAGCACAGCACTACTAAATAGAATTATTGAAAAACTTTTACCTAATACCTAACAAGATAATCCTAAAAAAAGAAAGACTAGCTACTGTACTTCTTAAATACCACTTCTTCGTCTTCTTCTTTTTTATTTTATTTTTGAACTACTGGTACATTATGAATGGCACATCCTTTTCTGCTATATTTTGAACCTGAACTTAAAACATAGGAAAAAAATTTCTACTCACCTTACTTACATTTGCTCTTTTTATCTACCCACTGAATCATGGCTATATAGATAGACATGGGTTCACTTCAAAAGCTTAAAATACTGAAATCTTGAATTTCAGTATCTCGAGCCCAAGAAGCCGAATCCACAAAATAGCAAAAGTTCAGAAGCGTGAAATTCAAAACCTTGAATACCGGAGGTTTTGAATTTCGTGCTTCTGAACTTCCGCTGTGGTCATGTATTCAGGTAAGTGTGTGTGTGTTAAGGGGTTTGGGTAGGGGCTGTGGTGTGTGTCAGCATGTTTTGTTGCTGTGATGTGTGTGTGCGATGAGAATGTAGCTTGTGTGGTATTGTTTTGTATGTGTTTGTATGTAGTGCGACCTCAGAGTGAGAATATTTAAGCAGGGGGGGTGTGAGGTGCACAGCCCCCCACATGGCTGGGTGTAGGGGGCTTGGCCCCCTGCTTTCATGTAGTATACAGATTGTGTGTGTTTGTGTGGAGAATGGTGTGTGTGTGTGTGTGTGTGTGTGTGTGTGTGTGTGTGTGTGTGTGTGTGTGTGTGTGTGTGTGTGTAGTAGTAGTACCGCAAAATTCAAAACTTCTGGCATTCGAGGTTTTGAATTTCGCGGTTTTCAGTTTTCGTTGTTATGTGGATTTGGCTTCTTAGGCCCGAGATACTGAAATTCGAGATTTCAGTATTTTGAGCTTCTGAAGTGAATCCAATATTTTGTATTTGCTGTTATGAGAACCTTGTAAACTAACTGTATTGGTACTACATGAAGACATTAATAAAACAAATGCTTAAATTCTAAAACTACCCATACTTCTAGCCTTTGGTTTTGATTAATGGTTTAGGTAGTGGCTGGAATGATTCTGTAAGGATCAGACCACTTAACTAATTAAAAAAAATCAAATCAGTGAATACATTTTTGGTTTTGTAAGACATGTCTTAGGCTAAACCTTGTGAATCTCAGTATTTTTAAAAGGTTAACATTTGTAGCCTTTACAGCAGCTACAACAATATTGTTAGAATGCTAACTACAAACACATGAATGAAAACTGAAAACATTTTTATTTAATACAATAATAATGTCCTGCAGGATTTGCACTGTTTAATGCAACTCATGTGGCATTGTTCAGGTTTGCACCAGGCAACCCATGGCTTTTGTTGCACCTTTATATTTCCTTAACATATTATCTAGTTACTAGTACATTAATGTTTTGGATTGCAAGAATATGTTATGATCATATTTGTCTCATGATAATTATAGCAGTAAACATTTTACCTGTTTTTGAGAACTACAACACAAAACATTAGTCTGTGCTTTATACAACTTCTAAGTCCCAAAAAGGGTTATTAAATTCAATTTAATAAAGATTTAATGTCTCAATTTAGCACGGCCTATTTTCTTTCTTCCAGTGGTGAAATCTAAGAGCAGGAAACAACCACAGTTTATACAGTTTTGAATTATAAATCTTGTTTTGCATTCATGATGAGAGGGACTCACACACAGACACACACACTCATATATATATATATATATATATATATATATATATATATATATATATATATATACACATATATATATATATATATATATATATATATATACACACACACACACACACACACACACACACACACACACACACACACACACACACACACACACACACATAAATATTTTGTGTTCTTAATGCTTAGTATGTTTAAGTTATAACATAGCCACAAAAATGTCAATCTTGAATTACTTCAATATGTGTTTTGAAGATGGCAGAACTCTACTGATTCCTAAAGTATTAGTGGTTTTTCAGAATTCCTTTCCTTTTGCTGAGTAATTCTCATGGAAGCTTTGAAGTCTGGAAGATTATGTAGTGCATGTGAACCATGTACAGCAGTTTTCCATTCAAACACAATATCTTCTCAGAATTCCTTGCTACGCTTTAGGTAATACTGACCCAGAGCTAAAACTTATTTTTTTTTCATTGAAATACTCTGTATGTATTACAGGCACAGTGCTAAACTAGCTTTTTCTCACTGAGCACACAGATATAGAATAACATGCATTATCGTCAAAGTACCATGTTTAATATATGATATTGTGATAGTCTGAACTAATGTCACTTACTTGTGATGACAGTGTGCTTGAATGATAAAAAACTAATTGTAGAAAGAGATATTACCAAGAACTGATCTGTAATATCACTGCTTGTTGCACTGTAGTTAAAGTGGAAATAAATTATAAAGGCATAAAGTATAATATTGCAATAAGAAAACAATAAATAGTAATAAACAAACTGCATAAGGAAGAAAACTTGTGCATTTTTGCACTTAATTTTCAAGCAAATGTGATGAAAGAAAATGGAAAATATACAGCAGGTTTGAAAATAAGTTAATTGCTTAAGAACATGACAATTGAGGTTCATTAGCAAAATATTCAGACAATCAGTTTGGAAAAAATAAAGAAACAACATAAATGTGAGAGATGATAAAGAATATTTATGAAAAAAGAAAACAAAAGGCATGTATGGTTGTACACTTTCTAAAGCAAGGACTATGACAAATAAATGGTTATTTTTTTATTAATTATTTTGTCCCCTATGCAACAGAGATCTCAACTGTCCAGTTTTTTGCCTTATATTTTTGATTTGCTCCTCATAATATTTGTGTTTTTTTTTAAATTAATTTATTTATTTATTTCAGTTTGATTACCGGGGAAGTCCACTGGGCCAAGAAGTGCCCATTTTCAGTGGAGGCCCGGGGAGAAAAGCTCCACAAGCAATACAATGAAACATGGTTACATAAAGTTAATGGTATAATACAAGAGTAAGATTCATACAGTCAGGAAATACATTTACATAAAATGTGCATAATGAGCAAGCATAATAAAGCAATACAGTGCAGAGAAAAAAATAAAGATAATACATAGATGTGCATAAAAGTTTTTTTTTTTTTTTTTTTAACAGACTGAACAAAGTTGGAGTCAGGAGAAAGTCAGAAGAGTCAGGTTAAGCTTGGGGTAGAGAGGGGAAGGAAATGGAGAGCTCAGGGAGAGAGATCTCTGGAATTTATATATGGTGAGAGCAGGAACATTTCCATTTGGATGACAGGTATTCGAAAAGTTGGGTCTTGAAGGATTCGGAGTTAGGTATAGTCCTAAGAGAAGGAGGGAGGGAGTTCCATTTTTTACCTAGAGAGAAGGAGAGTAGAAGTTGGCCGGCAGGACGTTTGGGTTTGTGGATGGAGATAAGGTTTTGGTGTTCAGATCTCAGAGATCTTTTAGGGGTGTATGGTGGAAGGATGTTTATTAAGGCAGGGCATGAGTCTGGGTAGAATATTAGTTTGTGAGCGGTGGTTAGTTGGAGATAGTCTAAGTGGTTAGGAAGTTCAAGCCAATTTAGAGATTGAAGGGTAAGGCAGAGGTGAGTTGAGGTTTTGGATTTAGTTGCGAATTTAGAGATCTTATTATAGCAAGTTTCAAGTTTTGAGGTGTTGGAAGTAGACAGATTGGTTAGAAGAGGGGCTCCATAAAGAAGTGAGGGTAGAAGGTATGTAATTGCCAGGGTGTGCCTAGAGGAGTTGGAAAGAAATTGGTTATTTCTGTAGAGCACACCTAACTTTTGATGGGTTTTCTTTATGTTTTGTTGTATGTGGAGAGAATTTTAGGTGTTCGTCTATGGTAATGCGAGTAATTTAGCGGAAGGCACCACTTCTATAGCAGTGTTGGTTTGGCTTAGGACCTTGAAGGAATCTTTGTCAAAGGAGGAGGAAACTTTGGTAGGGGTAAAAATTAGAATTTTGGATTTATTAGAGTTGAGGGAGAGATGGTTTTGGTGCATCCAGTTCTCTAGTGGAAAAGGCTATTTGTGTTTTAGTCTGGAGTTCAGTAATGTTAGAGGCAGCACAAACTAAGGTGGAGTCATCAGCGTATTGGATGACTGTAGTGTCAGGGATGACAGAGTGTAGATTATTTATAAAGATGTTGAAGAGCATGGGTCCGAGGATGGACCCCTGGGGAACACCGGTAGGTGTGGGCAAGAAGGAAGAGGTAGAGTTCATCCATCTGACAGCTTGAGATCTATCAGATAGGTAACTGGAGAACCAGGAAAGAGTATTTGGGGAGAGATTAAGGTTGGCGAGATGAAAGAGTAGGTGTGTATGGGAGATGATGTCAAAGGCTTTAGAAATATCTAGTAGTACTGTGGATACAAGGAGTCCAGAGTCTTGGGCTCGATTGACTGTTTCAAGGAAGGATAGTAAGGCAGTAATGGTGTTGTGGCCGGGGCGGAAGCCGTGTTGGGTGGATGTAAGTAGGTAATTCTGGGTTAGGAAAGGTAAAAGCTGGTGGTGGACATATTTTTCTAGGACTTTAGATATTGGAGAGAGTTGGGCAATGGGGCGGAAATTAGAAATAGTGGTGTTTTTACCTCCTTTATGGAGAGGTAGGATGCAGGCTGAACGCCAAAGTTTGGGTACATATGACTCATTTAAGGATCTGTTTATCAGGATGCTAATAGGGAGAGCAATACCTTCAGCTGCGTATTTGAGGAAGGAGGAGGGTATGTTGTCAGGGGCATTTGAGCATGGTTTGAGATTAGATAAGAGCCTTTTTATGAAGCTGGTTAAAACTGGTTTGAACTGGAAATTCAAGTGACATCTATTAAGGTTGTTGGGTGTTGAGGAGAGGGTGTTAGGTGGATTATTGTTTGGGAATGTTTTGGTTAGATTAGCTATGGATTCTGTGAAGAAAGTGTTGAAGTGAGAACTCAACTCCTTGTCAGTTAAACTAGGGTCTGGGCAGGGATTATTCTTGGACCCTGGGTGGAGAAGGGAGTTAACTGATTTCCAAAATTGTTTTGGGTTCTTATTATTGTTGGACTGAAGTTTACTATAGTAGTTTTTTTTGTCTAAAGTGATTAGTTTTTTTACTTGGTTGCGAAGTTGGGTGTATTGGAGCAAGGCAGAAGGCAGTTTGTTTTTCTGATAATGCTTCCAGGCTTTGTCTTTGAGATGCATGATTTGTTTAGTTTCTTTTGTCAGCCAAGGAGCAGAGTTAGTTTTGATTCGTATGTTTCTTAGAGGGGCTAGGGAATTCAGAGTGTCTGGGAAAATAGAGTTAAAATGTTCTACAGCATTGTCTAGGGGGAAAGTGTTGAGGATTTGCCAGTTAATTAGTTTGAAGGTGTTTGTGAAAATTGTAGGGTTAAAGTTGCTAAGATTTCGAGTTTGAATGTACTGGTGATGAAATTGGGTGGAATTAGCTGACCAATGAGTGAAGGCAAGGAGATGGTCACTGAAAGTATCAGGGATGGTGCCTGAGAGAATTATTTTGTTGGGATGAGAAACTAGAATCTAGTCTAAGATGGATCCTGGAGGGTGGATTTTGTTAGGACGAGTTGTTGAATGGATTACTTGAGTGAAGTTATATAGGTTAATGGATAGAGAAGGGGAAGGTGAGTTGATTTTATTCCAGTCAATATTAACGTCGCCAAGAATGTAAGTTTCATATTTTATTTCAGTTGAGGCCCAGTGAAGAATATTTTCAAGGGTGGAGATGTTGTTGCCTGGGGAGATATATAAGGAGATAAAGCAGATATTCTTACGTTTATTCAATCTGAGTAGACCTGCAGTTAGTTCAGTATTTTTGAATTGTGGGGTTGGGATTTGCAGAGGGATTAGAGGGAGATGGTTAGAGTAGATTACAGCAGAGCCTCCACCTTTTTTATTTAAACGATAATTTCTGAGGATGTGGAAACCTGGAGGTAAGGTTTCAGGGTCAGTAATATAAGGTTTTAGCCAGGTTTCAGAGATGGCTAAGATGTCTGGTTGGTTGTGGTTAATCCAAGCTTGTAATTGGTGGATTTTGTTGTTGAGGCTCTGAGCGTTGATGATGAAGAACTTAAGTGTATTAAGAGAGAAAGTAGAGGAGGTAGAGGAAGGCGGGAAAGGGATGTTTGTAGTAGGGGAGGTAAGGGGTGGAGGGAAGGGGTTATTTGTATAGAGGCTGGGGCCTGGGTTAGGGTGGATATCTCCAGATAAGGCTATGGCATTACTGGCACTAGCTTTTGGGTTGGTAGGATAGGAAGTTGTTTGGGGTTGGCTGTAGTTTAGGTTTGAAAATTTCTGTGGAGGTGGAGTAGACTTTGGGCTGGAAAAGGTGCAGTAGTTTAGGTGGAATAAGGAAGGAGGATATGAAGTGGAAGTGATTGAGTAGTGGAGGGTGTAGGTGAGAGTATGGGATGGTGTAAGCAGAAGGAGGGGATGGGGGAGCTTTGGAAGAGTAGGAAGTAGCATGATAAAGGGGAATTAGTAAGACGAGAAGGGAGCAGCGGACTCAGGTAATGGTGAGGATTTGGGAGGGCATGTTTAGAAAGGATGGGTTAAAGAAGGGTAAGAGTAGGAAGGAAGTGAAAGCTAGAGGAGGAGAGGAGGTAAAGAGGAAGAAAGGGTATTATAATTTAGCAAATGGGAGAGGGGGAGATTAGACAAAGAGAGGGTGTAGCAGAAAGGTGAGGGGGAGTAAGAGTAGTGTGAGAGGGGTAAGAGAAGAGAGTTGAGGGAGGTGTAAGAGTAGTGTGGGAGGAGTAAGAGAAGGAGGGGAAATAAGAGGAGGACTGAGAATGGTTAATTGATAAAGGAGGGAGGGGTAAAAGAAGAGGATAGTAATTGGTCAATTGAGGTGTGTAGGAGGAGTTTGAAAGGTATATATGTAGAGGTGCTGGGGGCGGGTGGGAAATGGAGGCAGGGTAGGGGAGCGGAGTGAGCCCGCAGGGCGAATGGAATGGGTAGAGCCAAAGGAGAAGAATGTGAAGAAGACAATCAGTAGAGAGTGGTAGTCAAAGGTAAGCTTGCAGTGAATTGTGAGAGGAAGGAAGACTGAGGGAGAAAGGAGTGGTGGGTGGATATATGGATGACGGCCAGTAGGAGAAGGTAAGAGGTTTTATGGAGGGAAGAGAAGGGGTGTTTGAGAAGGAGAGAGGACAGGTAGGTGAATCTGGGATAGGAGCACCACCTAGTGGCAAGTCAGTCTCAGGTAGTGAAGACCCAGAAAGAGATATCAAGTAAGAGGAAGGAGGGAGATATCATGGACCAGGATAGAGAGAGTAATTATGAAAAGGTAGAAAAGGATTAGTTAATCGGCATGAGAGAGAGGGGTTGTGGTGGCTGGCTAGCCTGGTCGATTTTGTGGCACATTAGAGAGGAATGAAGTCACTAAATAATGACACACATTTGAGTTTTAGACATCATATCCCTTAAAAAATGAATAATAATACAAAACATTATTCTAGCAAAAATCTAGATTTATAAGAGCAATATTCAAAAATTGTCCATGACTTTGGGGAGGACATCATTTCATGCCATTTGTTTATGAGGAAGCATCACAAAAAATTGGAAAATATGATTCAAAATGTAGAAAACTACTCCAGATATTAGAAATCATTTCAGATTATTTACTATCACAGTTTTGCAAGTTTTTAACATTTCAGCTTAGCACTTTAAATATAAATATTCTTACAGAGCATCTCATGTATGTGATCCCTACTGTTATTGAAATGCAAGCAGAAATTATTTTTCTACCTTCAAAGCTAACAGTAATAAATGCTGCCATTAGAAGCATTGAATAGTATGTGATTTATGATGTAAAAATTATCCATGATTACAAAGGAAGAGAAACATCACAAAACAGATTTTTCAAGGCTGTCATATGATGGGTAAGGTAGCAGAGGAAAACCTGGTAGGGACAGACTTCATAGTTCATGTCAATGGTTCTTGGGTTAAGATGTTGGACTTTGGGTTTAAAAAATATACGCAATTACCTTCTTGCCAGAGACTTGACCCCATTGAGATAAAATGTTGCTACAACTAAGGATTTGAAGGGACTTCTTAAGTGCTAATTACAATACAAAGTATCTGCATGCTTGTGCAGAAGCAACACATGCAACTGAGTCAGCAGGTGAAAACCCTGGAGGATTATTTCCATAATCCCTTAGGGATGCTGTTGGAGCAGTATAGGTACTGGAAATAGCAGGGAATTTATTCAGTTGGTCAGATAATTTAAACTACTACAAAATGTTGATGATAGCTAAGTTAAATCCATGGAACAAAAAAGAAGAGGCTAAGAAGACATCTGCTGAAAACTGTAATGAGCCTAGCCATAGACCACAAACTCCAAATCTTGTCAATAAGCAAGCCACTATAAACAACTCAGAAAGGGCTGTTTTTTGGGGAATGAGCCAGACACCATTTAAATTCAAACAGAACCATGGGTCAGATTTTGCATTATGGCTAGTTGGAAAAACAAAAATAATGTGATTAACTAGATTGAAAGTTACAGACAACCAATTTTAGATGGACTAAACAATTATACACAATATTTGTTCATAAGAACACTTTGAAACAATGGAAAAGATAACATATTAAGCTGTACACTGAAGTATAAGAAGAATGGGAGTAAAAGTTGTAAGAAAAGGCTGGAAAGCAGAGGGGTATCATATTTTGCTGAAAGTCAAAGAATGCCCCCGCCATGAAAAGTTTTGTGCTATGAAATACCTTTGTTATAATACCAGTATTATCACAGCACCTCTTGGAAGAATACATTAATGATGACAATATTGACATTTCCAAATAATGCACAGTATCACTGTCAATTTATCTTTCCTTGTTTTTGGTTACTTGTCTTTGTATGACATGTCTCTAGGAGCTACCTGTATGAAAATCTGCCTTGGAAATTACAATGTACAAAGAAATCATGTACTGAGAATGAAACTAGATAGCATTATGTAAAACAATGCAATTTGTGCCATCTAGTAAGCAGAATTTAAACCTCAATACTGCCAAGTAGCCATGGTCATTTTTATTTACAACTACAGTTTTTAAAGTTTTCTGAAAGTACTGTACATTGACATGTACAGTGAATAAACATATAACAAATGTACAAGGTAATCCTTATGCAGTACTGTAGAGTCACATGTCACAGATTTCTCAAATATAAATATTAAGTTGAAATTTCTTGAAACCAGAAAGCTATGAAGACAGATTAAATTAATTTTAACTTGTAATCTATAAATAGCACATGTACTGCTTGTCCTAATATTTAACATCTACAGTATAACTTTGTTATGTAACTAAAAACCACAAAGCTGTAAGAAGTGGTTATGACTTCAGGATATGACAATTATCTGTGCATATTCAACAGTGATTTATGCAGCTGAATACATCTTATTATAAAGGATTATTATAAGGCATATTATAAAGGAATTGTTAATGAAAGTGCTTGATTACTTCCTCACTAGCAAGCAATTTTATCAAATTAAATAAAAACCAGCTTGAAGAATTACTTTGCCATGTGTTAGTTTGATTTGTTCTGTTGAAGTTAATCCCCATGCTCCAGTTTGTTGCGTTGTTTTATTTTTGCTGACATTGAAAAAAATGGGAGAGAAATGAAAAGTAATTGTCATATAAAGACATGAAGAATGGATAGCATCTTTATACAGGATGTGACGCCTGTGCACTAGCCCAGCAATCAAGGCGTCTTAATGCTTACCACAAACACCAGTGAGGGGTGTCCATAGGGAAAGGATAAGAAATACACCCACAGTAAAGTACAATTTCCCTTAAAAGCACACAGAGATCACAGTCAGTCTTGGGCTGGTTTCTCCCTTTCTCTCCAGGTCCTCAATAAGACTCCCCACTGGCACAGCTATAGCATCCAGATCTCAGCCAGCTGGGCAAGCTAAACCCTCCAGCACCCTCTCTGTCCAACCAGTGCTTCATGTCCCTGCCCAAGTAGCTGACACACACACACTTTGAGATAAGAGTTTATACAACCACACAGGCACTCCTGGGGAAGGCTGGCACAGGGTCTCCAGCTGTGCCTCTTTTACCCAGACTATACGGTAGAAATCACTGCCACTACCCAGCTAATATTTATCAGCTACTCAAAAGTCCTTAAAAGGGTGTCCAATTATTACTCTGCAATATTATTATCCAAATGGTAAGTGTGACCTAACAGTCAAGACTTATTTGGAGTGACTTGGTACAGCATCACTATATACATGCTATGTACTCTTAGAGCTTAAATTATCTCTACACAAAACAGCCACAGTTGAAAGGTTTAAAAATATTTAATAATAAATAATAAAAACACAAGACAATACTTCTTACTACACAGTGCTAGTCAAGAGTTTAGAGATCACAGAGAAATACTTAAAATAATACCAGAGAAAAGTTCTAACATCAACACAGAAAAACACTTAGTCTAATCTTTATAATTCCTAGCTGTTTCTAAGAGAATACACAGTTCTAAGTAACTTACATATAGAAACAGGCAGTGCTGGTGAGTTGAATGTTCTAAAGGCAAAATGCTCAGAACTCTCTGATTCTCTCTCTTTAAATTGATAACACAAAGCTGCTTCACATGACATCATTCTTCGCACTTCTCTGGTGTTCCCAGGCTAACAGAAACTACATTTACATTCTTTACACCTGGTCAGAAACCAGAGCAATAAAATACATTTCTACATGTAAATTCTAGCCATTAACTCTGGTCTTAAAACAATAGGCAGGATGCCTCCCTCTAGACACATCGACTCAGAATTTTAACATCAAAGACAGTCATGGAATGCTTGAATTAGCTTTCTTACAGCAAAGTGCACTGTTGTTGCATTTTTGCAGTTCAATATCCAATGCAGTCCTTACACATTTAAGAGAACAAGCCTGTGGCTTACATTGATATTTACAAATGACAGAATTATTTACAAAATTCTATCTGGCTAGGCTGACAGCCTTCATCTATCTTCACACAGGACTTCAAGAGTTGCATGATGCAAGGGATTCATCCAGGCATAGTCTTTGAACTGTGTACATTTTCTAAGCACTACTCAGAGACACAGGTCATAATACATCTAGAACTGTGTAAATGAATTCCTCCAACAACAAGTAGATAGCTTGCTTACACAGAGGTAAAAAGCAATATCTTTAGTAGTTTTAGAAGGAACAGCTGAAAATGATTCATACAGTTTTTAAGTGCCAGGGAGGCAACATTTTCAGATACATGTACATTTTTGAATGCCTGGAGGTTGGGAGGCAGGAATTTGTAAGTACAAAATGGAATTCTCTGGCTATATGCCTGGAAAAAGGAAATAATAACAATAGATACAAAACTAGCACTGTGGGTCTTTGAGTTTGTCATTAGAAAACAACTTCACTACATATTCAGACGGGAACATTTTTTTTTTACATATGGTCTAATTAAAACAATGTTTTTCCAGAAAATGTAAATCTGCCTAGTAATAACTTTGTAGGGAACATATCAGGGCCAGAAGGCATGGGTACTGTAGGTATTTGGCCTTTATGTCAAGATGAGTATTCTGGCGATTTTCTTTAGCATTCCTTAATGCAGGATACTATGCCCCAAAGAAATTGAGGTTAACTAACACCCTAATTTCAACACTTCAAGATCAAATGTCACTAAAATTGCATGGCAAAATGCTTACTTGGAGCAACTCATTTACTGCTGACCCTTTTCAAGAAGTGTGCTCCTCATAACTCATTGTTTTTGCTATTTCTGCTCCCTGTCTGAAAAGGCTTTGTCTCAAAAATGGTTAGATATATTCTCATCACATCAGAAAGGACTTATGCATTGATAGTTACCAAAGTACTCAACTGTCCAGATTTTTGCCTTGTATTTTTGGTTTGTCCTCATAAACTTTTTGGTTTTCTAACAAATCATTAAAGATTAAACTCAGAAATTAATGACAGACATTTGAGTTTCAGACTACATACCCCTCAAAAAAATCCATGAAAATGGAAATCATGTTATTCTAGCAACTTTCTAAGTTTATAAGAGCAATATTTAAAAACTGTTCCTATTTTTGGGCCTTTGTCCTGGATTTTTAAGCTTTACCCAGATTTCTTGTGCTAAGAGGTTGAGAGGTATGCTGCTTATCTATAAACTATCTTTAATTGGTTTGCTTTGCATTAAAGGTAAATTTTAAATTCCATTACAGATGTAAATGTTCACTTTTATGCTTTGTCATTTAAAGGAAGTAAAATCTTATTTACATACAGAACCATATAGCTTTTATTGGGTCTGTTAATACAGCAGTTAAATACTTATCACTGCAATAATACACACACACACACACACACACACACACACACACACACACACACACACACACACACACACACACACACACACATATATATATATGTTCTTGTTCTCCTTCTTCTTTCAGCATTTCCCGGTTAGGGGTCGCCACAGTGGATCACCTGTCCGCTCATGATTGGAAGTGAAGTTTTTATGGTGTCGAGTTGCCAGCCCAGCTCCCAACCTTCCACAGAAGGCACGCAGTCATACCTAGGGCCAATTTAGAGTATCCAATTGACCTGCAACATGTCTTTGGGATGTTGGAGGAAACCGGAGCACCCGGAGGAAACCCACGTGACCACAGGGAGGACATGTAGACTCCCCACAGAAGGCACCCCAGCCAAGGATTGAACCAGAGAACATCTTGCTGTGAGGTGGTAACGCTAACCGCTGCAACACCGTGGATGCCCATATTAGTATATTCTTGTTAATTTGAAAAAAAATATATAGCAGCATTTTTATTGTAAAATGAAGGATTTGAGGTTTGTTTTGCAGTTTGACAATTTGTAATGCCCATTCTGACCTTAAATTAACCCTTTGTCCACATGTCTGTATCAATATGACATTTTCTGGTTTTCTTACAAACCTGGCTAAGATGGTTGGATATTCATTAAACACAGTACACTGTGTATGGTAATATCACTAAATGTACATAGAAACAACTGTATCTCAGTTTGATTATAGAAAAAAATATGTAACAAGAACAGACATCCATTTATCTGAGGTTCTTATCATAACTTCTTTTGCTATAATGTAAAACTAAAAACAAGCAAGTACTGCATGTAGTCTAGTTTCAAATAAATACATTATCTCACAGAATAGGTTCTTAAACAAATACATTCTTCTTCAGATTCATACAAAAATATAACAAATCAAACAGTTTAAGTAGATCCCAACTTGCTACATGATCGGCTGGGACATCTCATCACAAAACAACCCATACATTATTGAATAAACCCTTTCTAAATGTTTATAAAAATGTATGCACATAATAAACATACAGAGAAAGATATAATTATAATAGTGGACCCATCTTAAAATTAACTTCCTAATCAATTTTTGTATCTTAGTCATAAAAAGGCAGTTTACATTCACACATCTTGGCACATAAGAATGATATTAAAAAATGTAATTTAAATAGTGAACTTTCCAGACATTATTTAGGAAGCTTAAGATTTTGGTTCTGTGACTTGTTAAAAAGAATTAAAGTATGGGCAACCTGTACATCACCACACTGAATGGAGGATGAACATTCTCCAGCAGGGTGAATGTACAGGTAATGCCCAGTGAAAAATAAGTCCGACGCTTCATGGCAGCATATTAGGCTATAATGACACTTGGATTGTTAAAAAGCTAAAGGCCTCCTTATTTTACAGTCAGTAAGCAGTGCTTTTGGTGTTTAGAGAGCGCAAAATTAAATTAAAAAAGGAAAAATATGTATGATTATATCTGTGTGTGTGAGTGTATGCATGCATGAAAGTAATGCTGAGATCAATTGAACCATTATTTTATACTTGCTAGGCAACAGTTTTGCTGTTTAGTGAGTATAAAACTAATAAAAGAAACATAAAAAATAGAAAGAAAGAAAAAGATAAGAATGCGTGTGTGTGTGTGTGTGTGTGTGTGTGTGTGTGTGTGTGTGTGTGTGTGTGTGTGGGTGCTCGTGAGTGCTTGTGTGTGTGTGTGTGTGTGTGTGTGTGTGTGTGTGTATGTTTTTATGTTTTTGTCTGCATGTGTGAGTGTATGTGTGCTTGTGTGCATGAAGATGGAACTGTGTGTGTGTGTGTGTGTGTGTGTGTGTGTGTGTGTGTGTGTGTGTGTGTGTGTGTGTGTGTGTGTGTGTATGTTTTTATGTTTTTGTCTGCATGTGTGAGTGTATGTGTGCTTGTGTGCATGAAGATGGAACTGTGTGTGTGTGTGTGTGTGTGTGTGTGTGTGTGTGTGTGTGTGTGTGTGTGTGTGTGTGTATGTATGTTTTTATGTTTTTGTTTGCATGTGTGAGTGTATGTGTGCTTGTATGCATGAAGGTGGAACTGTGTTTGTGTGTGTGTGTGTGTGAGGGAGACCGTGAGATCGATTGAGCAGTGGCTGCATCAGGTAGGAGGTATGTACCTCTTATTAAGTTCTTAACTCAAAAAGTCTGGATAAAGTCTAAAATAAAGGGGGGGGCAAAGAATCAAAAATAGGAACACTTTTTTAAACATTGCTGTTATAAAAATACAAAGTTGCTAAAATAAAAGGATTTGTTTTACCATGCATTTTCTGAAGGAAATAAAGTCCAAAACTCATATGTAACTCATTATTTATTAACTTCAATCCCTGAAGATTGCCAGCAAACTACACATTTTATTAGTAAGGGACCAAAAAAGAAAAAAGAGGTAAATATCAGGACATTTCTTTGAAAAATCTTATATTTTGGATGTAAAATTCTTCCTCCAACACCATTTACATATACTACAGCAAATTTGAAACATTGGGCAGAGGAACTGTTTTACATAAAAATATAAAATTATAATAATAATATAGTAATAAAAAAATAAATAAGTAAAACACAACTTACGGACAGCCCACTCTCTAAGCACAGTAATGCCTTCCAGAGTGTGTGCTACTGTGTAAATAATTTCCTTCCAGGGGTGTAAAGGCCCTCTGCCTGTGGCACTGGGCCTCAGAACACCTCTGGTCGTGCATTATTTACATAGTAACACACACCCTGTTGGGCATTATTGCTTGCTTATTACAGGGCTGATTTTAGAATCCTACACTCATCTGAAAACCTTATTTTTAATGCAGCATTTTTTATTAAAACACTTCCATATAAGATGCAAAAATACATTTCAAGATTGATTTTTAACATGTGTAAGCCAATGCAATTATAAGTATATATTTACTACGCACAATACCTGAAATAGCTGTAGTCATCACCTTTTCAGAAAGTCTTTACTTCTTTACTTCATTTAAATTAATAGCATATTTACTTTAAACTAAGTCTGCCATAAACTTTGTTTGTCTCTGTTTATCCCTCTTTGCTTTTGCTTTTTTTCTCTAATACACTCCAGATGAGTTTAATCATTTCCATGTTTAAGGTGTTACATGCTGTACAAAGTGTATATAATGCTGTCTTGCTCATCATTCATCTTCGCCTAATGTGCACATATTTATAAATCATTATTATTAATAATATATATAATGTGCCTTGCTTGCTGCAATATTCCCTGCTATTCTATTTGTTGCATTATTCTATCATCACAATTTAGAGTTGTCATATTTTCTTTATTTTATTGATTTTCTTAATTTTTCTTTCTTCAGTGTTATAATCTTGGCCTTTGTCCTGGGTCATGGTTGAAAATGATTATTTAACTGTCACACTTCCATGGACAAGCAAACAAACAAACAAACAAACAAAAATTAATGAAATAATCAAGCTTTTTCAAAAGAAGAAAATGCAATGTTTCAATACTAAACACAAAAATCATGTCTTAGTTTCTAGTTGATAAGTCAGTCAATTAAATGAAAGGCCATTGACCAGCATTATACCTCAACATAATGAGTATTTACAATAATAATAATAATAATAATAATAATAATAATAATAATAATAATAATAATAATAATATTTGAATAACTACTTAAATACCATTAAGCATATACTGAGAATAAAAGAAATACTGAAGAGTATGGATTAAAAAGGATTATCTTCTGCCAGCTGAGGATATGTGGGAAGAGAATAAACAAAAGATACTACAAAACTGACAAATTGGATGCTCTGTTGTATGGAAATGGATGGCAAGATACAAGCAGTCAAAATGTTTTAGTCCCTTTAGTTTTATACACAGGTCAGGCACATTTTTATCAACCATTAGAGAAGTTGTGGAGAGCACGTAATAAAGAGTTGTATACTTTTATCTGGTAGGGGAAGATGGCAAGAATCAAGTGGGATAAGCTGATCCTTCCAGGAGAACAAGGTGGTGTGTGCTTACCTGATTTGAAGGGGTACTTCAGAGCTTCATAGTTAAGGCTCCTATATAGCACAAGCAGAAAGCAATCATTCAGAGTGGAAAGGGATGATGATGAAACATGTGGGAAGCTCAAGAAACAAGGAGAGACTGAGATTTTGAATGCATCTCTTTAAGGACAATAACAATAACCATACAGAATATTATAGTCATGAAGTAGAAGATGGCATTCTAAGAACTAATCCACCATGGGAATGGAGAAAGGAGATTCTGCTGATAGGAATGACTGCAATTAACAATGCAGACAATAGGCGAGACGGGACTGGAATTTACTGGAGAAAACTGGTAAAGGGACCATGATATTGGAGCGAATAGTTATAGAAGGAAAAGTAATAGAATTGGAAGAGGCAAAGAAGTTATTTGCACTGCAGGCTAGAGATTGCCTTTCCTATCAATGAATGATATCAGAGTATAGCAATGAGAAAGGAACAGGATGATCTTAAGCAAAAGACCAGCACTGGTAGAGCTTTTAGAAGAATCTAGAACAGAAGCTGCAGTTAAAAAGGGGATTATTAGTATAAAATATTGCATGATAACTAAAAATCAATCAAAGGAGGTTAGAAAGGATTGGAAAGAGAAATTAGATTAAATATTCACAAAGAGACAATGAGGAGATATAAGTATGATTCCCAAATATGCAACAAAGTCTAGAAGATTTAGGATCTCTGCTTGGAAGTGTTTACATTACGTATTTTTAAACCACAGTAGACTCCAAAGAATTTTTCCTCAGGTAAATAACAAATGTTGGTGGTATGATGGGAAAGAAAGAGATAATTGGGAACATATTTTTTGTAAGTGTAGTGAGTTGGAGAGATAATTGGGAACATATTTTTTGCAAATGTAGTGAGTTGGCAAACTTTAAAAATTCCCCTGCAGACTACTCTATCAGAAGTACTGGGTGAGCAAATTGGTAAACTAGGGAAATTATTTTTTGAGCTATAATACAGAATCAGAATTGCCTAGACATGGTAAGGCCTTGCCGAGTCTAATTATGGTGGCTGCTAAAAAAGCAATTACTAGAAAATGGAAATCAAAGTCTAAACCAACTGTACTAGAAGTAGTGAATATAGTAACAGAGATAAAACAACTGGAATTGGGATCTTTAGAAAGGAATAGGAGCAAATTACACAGTAAAAATGGGAATTGTGGGGTAGGAACAATACATGCAGAATAATGTTTTGGAGGAAGAATGAGGTTTAAAAGAAGGCAGGATTTGAATGAGCTATGTAATGTTTGACTGACAATTACTGGATAGATTATAAGTGATCTGCAATATTTCCATTTAAAAATATATCAATATGGTTTGTTTTCACTTATGTACATGTATAATTGCCATTGTCATAAGTGATAATTTAATAAAGATGTTTTTATTAAAAAAAATAAAACAAGTACTGTGAATTCACAGAAACTGAGCACTGTTTTTTAAATAATAATAATAACCTAGCATATAAGGGATTCCCATTTAAATCATGAGGGCTTTAAATGTGACACTTTGATTAGTGGAAACGAAAGTATGAATAAGGGTATTATAAGTCCTTAAGTATAGTATTTCTGTGTATTGCTCTTAATTAGAGAACACCGAGCAGGTGTATGTGTGTGAAATGAGCTGAAACCCTCCTTCAAAAAATTATTGGAAATATAAACAAATATTTTTACCATTTGCTATTTCTTGTTTTAATCATATTTTATTTCTTGAAGAGTTTGGATTTGTAAAATCAAATCTCACACTTCTGATTGAGTGACTTATGAAAGCACTAAGTAAATACTCACAAGGGGGGGCATTCCTTAAGAGATTATGTAATACTAGATTATAATAAAACAAATGGAACATATCAATATTCTGTTCTAAACATGCATGCATATATAATGAATATTTTTCTGCTGAATTAATATCAATTTATGATATCAAATAATCAAACCCTGTGGACTACAATACCCTAGCTTATATTTTCATATTTTTTCTTGTCATAAAGATGATTTCTAGTATGAAAAAGAGGATTTATGGCTGCAAAGTTTATACCCACAAACTGAAATTATTTTATTTATGTTTTATCTTTTGGTAACCAGAAAAGGCATATTTCATTATACATAATAAGGTAAACTCTACATAATAATGGTAGATTGTTAAGTAGTAGAGTATATAAGCCAAGGATGTACTGATTAATACTAACAATAGAGTACATAAGACAGAGGTACATTGTTGAATAATATAAATTGCTCTGTGGAGGCTATATATTCTTCTGCAACATAAATACATAGAGTATGTTGAAGGAATAGGTATGTATCACATAGAATACGTCTATGGAACCATCTTCCACTCCACATAAAGATAAGTACTTCTTTTACTCTGTTCAGACGTAATTTGGATGAATGGATGAGAAACTGCAAATTCACCCCAGGTTTAGCACTCAAGTCAGTTATGGAGGGGCAACAAGTAAATATCCCAGCATTTCAGTAGTATAACTGCTACTCAATGTGTCTTAAAACCTGAATGAAATGTTATAGATATATATAACTTTAAAAT
Organism: Protopterus annectens; assembly: GCF_019279795.1. Lineage (NCBI taxonomy): Eukaryota > Metazoa > Chordata > Ceratodontiformes > Protopteridae > Protopterus > Protopterus annectens. The sequence continues at coordinate 731,399,061 of NC_056731.1, read as the reverse complement.
AATGTTATGTTTGAAAAGTGTTTTATAATAAGTTAGTACTATATGTGCTAAATGCTGGTATTACTTATGACTGTAATCTGCTTGAAACTAGCATTTACTAAATGCTCAATGTGTATTATTATCTTGGAGCTTTTCTCCCCGGTCCTCCGCTGAAAATGGACATATATCCAGTCGGACTATCCCGGTCAACAAATGTAAAATAAAATATAATAATTAAATCAATTTTCTTTTTCTGCCTGCCTCTGAGATATTTGTACACAAAATATAAGGGCTAAAAAACTATCATAGTAATGTAAGGCTAGGCTTCTTAAGATTTCAACACATAAACAGCATAGTAATCACCTATGAGCCTATGAAGCTATTACATTAAAGTACTAAATGAGATTAAGTAGGGTTCTATTCTATATTCTTTTCAGTTACTGTCATGTACTTTAGTTAGACAATAAATTAATGGGGTACTGTATAACAAAATATACTGCACATTTTAATATCCCATTTTGTTACTTACCTCTGATTTTAAAGGGGTAATGCACCATTTCCATCCTTATGTTTGGGCGGTGCATGCTATTAATCCCCTGTATTAACTTGATCCTTCCCTTAGAGTTCCTCCTTCATATATGATTTTACCACCTTCATATCATGTTTTCATTGAACTTCATGTTTCAGCCAAGTGTCATCCAGTGGAGTATGGATAATTTTCAGACTGTGTTATCAGTTGATATAGTTAGGTTTCTGTGTCTTTTGGCTTTTCCCAGTTAGGAGTTGCCACAGTGGAACTCTGGTCCGCTAATGATTGGCAGTAGATTTTTATGTGCCGAGTTGCCAGCTCTGACGCACAACCTTCAATGAAGGTATGCCCATTCACGCATGTCTTCACACAGAAGACACTCTAGCTGAGAATCGAACAGGACAGCGTCTTACTGTGAGGCGACAAAGTTACCACAGCACCACCACCGCAGTATAATAGTTAGGTGATTTGTATTAATCACAATGTTAAGTTCTATTATGGGTTATTTGATTCAGTTTCAAACCACTTTTGCACATATGAGATATGAATTACACTTGGGGTAGCTCCAGAGTGGGTTCAATATTGTTGTAGTGGGTTTGAGCTTATATCATGTTGATCCATCATGGTGGTCGTATTCCATATAGTTTTATTCATAAAGATATTTTGCTTACATGGGTACTGAAAGGTGTACTACATTGGAGGTGCTACAAGCAACCACTAACTGCAAGTGTGATCTTCATTGTGTTTTTAAGGTTGACAAGGGAACCGTGGAGATTACCTGGATTTGCAGTTTGCTCCATTTAGGTGAAAGACTGATAAGTGGTTTTCTGTTCCCAGTTTTGATACTTGTTTTATTTATGCATGGTAGGTTATAGTTATAGGGTGACCATTTTAGAGTCTCAGGACTCTTGTTACTGTTTCCCAAAATATGTAGTCTCAATGGTTGAAATTTGGCCTTGTATATACTAAGTCCACGATTGCCATTTCTCAGACTCATCCCTTTTCTCCAAGGTATGATGACCTTGTAGTTGATATATATAAGTTTGAGGGGGTATGATGGTCCTCTCACACACAAGGTAGTACAAAGGCCATGCCTTCCAGAAAAAGAAGTTTGAAGTTAAAGAGCAATGTTTGATATTTGCTTTCTCTTGTATTTTTGGTTTGGTTTTCAATATCTCATGACTCAGAAATGCAAGTCTCAGGGTTTTAATACTGAGCAGGTTAAAAAACAGAGGTTGTCTATTGGGTATGTGGCACTTTGACATAGCAGTAAGATCTGGATATGATGCATTGAATCTTAGCTTATGAGTGAAAATGAAGAGGATATACAATTTTTTTCAAAAGGCATCCAGTTTACATAACCTAATACTTTATAATGGTGATGTATGCAAATGACCCTTATGAACATCAGGTGTTTCAGCTAACTGGCGATTGTGAATGCCCAATACATGATGTTCATAAGGGTCATTTGCATATATCCCATGTGCCTCTGATACAACAGGTTTGGGAGGTCACTCAGTGGAAGTTCTAGCTTTGCTGGAGTTTTCATTTTGTTTTTACTGATAGTGCACATTTTGGTACAGCTAATGTCTACAGTACCATACAGCAGCTTTGGAAGGAGTAATGTCTCAAATATTCTTTGCTTAGAATGTAGCTGGGCACATGACTATATCCTACAGATTTCTGTTTGTGCCTTTAATGTAATGGTCAATACAGTCTTACATCCTTAATGGTGTTGTTAATATGTCTTTGGAATCAATAGCAATATCTAAATATTTTTAGTGAAATATGGTTCTGCTAGGTCCTCTAGGTCCATAAATAGTTGTACTGCAGTTTAAGTTGCTGGGATCTAGCAAGAATCCTTTCAAATAGCCTTTTTTATTTTGTTAAGAATTAAATTGTTGCTAGATTCCAGCAACTTCAACTGCACTAAAACAATTTTTAGACATATAGTTTGGGTGAGAGACTTCTACATTTATGTTATTCAGGTTGGTAGGTTGTAAGCGCAATGTTTAATAGGCAATTTATCAATGTATTTTACTAGATTCCAATTTTAAGCAAAAAACTTTAGTTAATGAAGACAATAAATGGTAAAGAGCCAAATATGGGGATATGTGGTACTTCAGTATTTGACAGGGTGTGATATGATGTTCTGCTAAGCTACAGCTTGTTTGTTAACAGTTTGTGGTCCATAAGCTCTAGTATTTTAATAGTAAACTTTAGGATACTGATTGGCTTACAACTTTCTACTTTGTGGTGATCATCACTTCTATTCAGAGTAATGGCTTTAACCTGTTTCCATATGGTTGGGAAGGATCTTTCATGTAAACTGTTTGTTAAAGCCTTTTGTGAGTAGGACATGGATATAAGCAATTAAGTCTCTTTAAGAAATCCGGTGAGAAACTGCTCCCTTTTTAATCTCTCCAAATGTTAAGGATTTTAATACCTTCGCATGAATGATTGCCTGTAGAAGTTGAGTTAGGATCCTTGATTATGGTTCTTTATTGCTGTCATCATTGAAATTTGGAAGATAAATTGTGGATATTCTGTGCCCCATATATAATTTGCAAATTTGTGAAGCGTGTGTTTTTGTTTTGTACATTACTGTATGATAGAGCTGACAAAATTTTCAAATTTATTTGCAATGTCTTGTAGGGTAAAATGATCCATGAATTTTCTACAGTGATATTTTTTCAGAGTTTAATGATTGTATCTAGAATCTATATAGCTTATTGAGGTTTATTTCCTGTACACAAATGATCCAGTTTTGTTTTACACGTCTGATGCATTTCTTGGATGTACTTCTAATTTCTTTGTTAGTACTAAATGAAGTAATGCCTCCTAGTACCTGTGGGTTTCTTATACTGCTTCCCTGCTCACCATGGCCTTATGTATAGCTTTGTCTCCCCAAGAGACGGTGTTGCTTCTAACTCTGATATCTAAAATTGCTGCAGTTTTATCTAGAATCTCTAGGAAGAAAGAACTAAATATGTTGGAGGAGTCAATATTACCAGCTCGGTCAAAGGAGCACTAGTGTATTCACATTATTACAGCTCCATTGATACCCAGGCATAATCATTTAAGAATTCAGATTGTGGTGCTTTTTCAAGATGTTAGAATTGGTTTATGTTTCCACACATTAAACATCGGCAGATGGTTGCCGAGGTGGGTGGTAGAGTTCTGCCATTTGTGTATTTACTTAATAAGATTCCAGTCTAAAATGGTATGAATTCCTTATTGTGGAATGGTGGTGGATATTAGTTGGCAGATGCCCAGTAAAAGTAAGTACAGGTTTAGGCTCTCTTGGGTCTGTTCATTTTAAATAATAAGTATCATAAAATTAGCAATTTACCAGTGAAGATATTGTGGTGCCATTTCAAAGATTATGAGAGAAGTGTGTTTCCTTTTCAAGCTTAAAATTGTTACTACCTATTTTTTTCAGTTTTCTAGTTACAGTTGTTATGATTATCTATTCATTACATAGGTTCATAGGTAGGTACTAGGCTATCGGCCCAAGGGCCTATGTAAGCCTAGCCAAAAAGGTTTCCTGGTGTTTGCCACCTAAGGTGGTTATTTCCCTGTGCCTATGTCTTTCAGGGCCACTGAAGTGATCCCTGGGGTGAATTTTCTATTTCCCATCCACTCATCAAGGGTTTTCTTGAAGTGTGCTAGCGAGGAACTCTGCCTGACCTAGTTAGGTAGCTTGTTGCAGAGTATGGGAAGTCTCTGGGACAGGAATCTATCCCTCCAGCATGTTCTTTTTATTGTGATGACAAGGTTTAGGTCTCTAGAACGTGTAGCTCAGATGGATTGGGATTTCTTTAGGTGTAGCATGTCTAACAACTCTGGGTTTGACATAGCTTTGTATGTTGGGCAAAGATCGCCTTGGAGTAGGCAATATGCTACGGAGTAAAGCTGCAGTTCTTTGAGACGTCAGAGTAGAGTATCTGTTTGAGTCCCATAATCCTCTTTGTGAGGTATTTTTGTGGCCTTTGCCTTTCCAGCTGTTGCAGATATCTTGTGAGGTACATTACAAAAGGGGCATTGTACTCAATAATGGGTCTAATGAGAGCCAAGTAGAGGGGAACAATGACCTCTTTTTCCCTGGATGAGAACCCTTTCATGATGAGGTGTGCCACGTAGAAGGATTTCCTGACTACCGTGGCAATGTGATTATCAAAGGAGAGACTACTGTCTACCTATGTCCCAAGGTCTCTTATCACACCTTCGGCATTAAGTGGACTGCCGCCTATGTGGTAGTTCATGGGCACAGAGTTTTTACCAAAGGGGATGACAATGCACTTTTTGGTGTTGAGCTTGAAGCCATGGCTCTGACACCAGGCATCACTCTCAATAAGGATGTCCACTTCATTTGAGGACTCGCCTATGGCACCTAATTTGCAGTCATCTGTGAACTTCATCAGCAAGAGGCCCTCTGTGCTAGCCCGTACTTCAGAGAAGTAGATCCCAAACAGGAGAGGAGCCAAGATCGAACCTGTGGTACTCCACTTGTCACTGGTTTGAAGTCAGATTTGGAGTCTACAACTTTTACAGTGTGAGTTGTGTCAGTGATCCAGCTGACAACCGATCTTGTGACATATGGATTTATACCCAGTTTAGTGAGTTTATCTATGATTCCAGAATGGGGGATGGTGTTGAAAGCCTTGGTGAGGTCAAGAGAGGCTGTGTGAACTGCCTTACCCTCGTCTATGGCTTTGGTGACTGTTTCAAAGAAGTCGATCAGGTTTAGGAGACATGATCTTCCCTTCACAAACCCAAACTGGGTGGGGTCCAGAGTTTGGAGGTTACCAATGTCTTTGTTTTATGAGTTCCATTGTCTTGCAAACCGGGCTTGTCAGGATAATAGGGCGATAATTCCCAGGGTCTTTGGTGGCTCCTCCTTTGTGGAGTGGTATAACATGAAAAGGCAGGCAGTTGGCTGGAGTGTGGTTTAGCATATCTTGATGAATAAGCTTTTATGAGCACTCATTTACCTGTCTTTCCCAGATCCACGGTGGTACAGCAGTAGCATTGTTACCTCACAGCAAGAGGTTCTCCTGTTCGATTCTTGGCTGGAGTGCCTTCTGTGTGGAGTCTGCATGTCCTCCCCATGGTCGAGTGGCCTCCGAAAGACATGCATGAATGGGCGTGCCTTCGCTGAAGGTTGGGTGTCGGGCTGGCAACTTGGCACCATAAAAATTGACTGCCAATCATTAGCGGACCGGAGTTCCGCTGTGGCAACCCCTAACTGGGAAAAGCCGAAAAGACAAACAGACCTTTGCAATACTTCTTGAATATGAAGTAACTTGGTATATTGAACATGTTATCTTGGATATGAGATTTTAGCAAGGTTTTAGAAATTGCTCACATGTGGGGTTAAGGAAGAGTAATCATGATTGAAACTCATACATATATATATATATATATATATATATATATATATATATATATTATATATATATATATATATATATATATATAAAATTTCTTGGATTAGCATGTATTATTTTGAGACCTTTAGCATGGTGGAGATGTTGTTATGATTCATTGTAGTTAGTTTGAGATTTGCATAGAGTGCCAGAATTTTTTTGACATACTTGCTTTAGAGAATAGTTGTACAAGTGAATAGCAACAGCTCTCTCTGTTGTATGACACTGTTAGGAAGAAAGGTAGGGTACAAGTATTTTACTTGCAAATTATTTTATATAGTTGTTGTTCCCTAAATTATTAACCTGATATTTGCAATAAATACTAGTATAGACTATTGTGTCAACTTGTCAGTAATATTAGTCCAGGGGAAACTAATCATTGATAATGTAAGTAGTAAGAGTATTGTAGTAGTAGTAGCATCTTGTGCTATAAGCATTGTTATGAGACGCAAGCCATTTATAGAATGATTAATGATACTGAGATGTCATGATCTGCTGATTTAGTAGTATTTTATGGGAACTAATGCAGTATGTAATATATAGTATGTAGTAACATCTTTTTAGTTGTTTTGATTTGTTTACTGTTAAACTTCAGAGTTAGTTTGGGAAGGTTTTATATCTTATGTGATTGCAGGGGCGGCTCATCCTATCGGACTGCCGGACTGCAGCCCTCCCACCTAGAAAAAAACAATTCACGAGTCCCGATCCTCTGCGCATGCACGGACAACTCAGACTGCCTTTATCAGCAGTCCGGATATGGAGAAAGAGGTACCCAGTAATCATTGCTGTGAGATACCAGGAATCTGTGCGGTGATGACCGCACAGAAGAGCTCCAGACTGCTTCAGCCTCAGTTAGAACCAATGAGGAGGAGGACTGAGCTGCTCTCACAGGACTGTCAGTGCATGGGCTTCGTGTAGGTGTTTGGATTGTGGGCTTGCTGGATTTGGATTACTGGGTAGGTGTTCAGTGTGTGTGTGTGTGTGTGTGTGTGTGTGTGTGTGTGTGTGTGTGTGTGTGTGTGTGTGTGTGTATGTGTGTGTAATGCCCCAGTTACTATACACTGGTGGCTAGAGAGAACAAATGGTGGTGGGTAGAGATACTCAGGCTTGAACCCTGTACCTTGTATGCAGGTGTTAAGGACCTGAATTCCCTACCCACCACCATTTGTAAAAAAAAATGCAGATTTTTGCCTCAGATTTGATCTGATCTGTTCCTCATAATATCTGTGGTTTCTAAATGCTTCAATGCTTGATATTTGATGGTGCAGTGGTAGCATTGTTGCCTCATAGCTGCAGGTTTTCAGGTTTGATTCTTAGCTGGGGTGCCTTCTGTGTGGGGTCTGCATCTTCTCCCTGTGTTTGTGTGGGCTTGCTTTTGTGTCCTCCTATGTTACAAAGACATGTCTGCATTATTTCTTCATGGGCCTCTGCTGAAAATTGTTTTTTTGTTTCAAGTCAGGTTGTCCTGATTAACAAATGTTAAATAAAATTGACAGGCATTTGAATTTCAGACTTCAGGTTTCTGAATGTTTAATTCCTTACATATTTGATGGTTCTGTGGTAGCATTGTTGCCTCACAGCTATAGGTTTTCTGGTTTGATTCTTGGCTGGGGTGCCTTTTGTGTGGAGTCTGCATCTCATCCCTGTGTTTGTGTGGCTTTGCTCTGGTGTCCTGCCATTTTACAAAGACATGTGTCTGCAGTATTTCTCCCTGGGCCTCTACTGAAAATTGTTTTTGTTCCGTCAGAAGTAAAATTGACAGGCATTTGAATTTCAGCCTTCATATTCTTCAGAAAATACATAGTAACACAACCTTTTATTCTAGCAATTTTCTAAGTTTATAAGATGAATATTTGAAATTTGTCCTTATTTTTGGGACTGTATTACCTCATTATTGGCTTTGTCCAGGTTTTTTGTGCTAAGGTTGACAGCTATGGCAAGAACTGAATTCATTGAATATGTTTGAGGGCTGTATTCCCTCATTACTGGGTTTGTCCAGGTGTTTTGTGCTAAGAGGTTGACAGCTATGGTGAGAACTGAATTCATTAAATGATAGCCATTTAAGTTTCAGTCTTCCTCTCTTTCACAAAGCAGCTGATCTGGCGTAGTGGTATGTTGCTCTGACTGTTTTGCACAGGGACCTTGGCAGTAAAATGTATGGTAGTAACACAGCATTTTTCTTTCACAAAGCAGGTGATTTGGCATAGTGGCATGTTGCTCTGACTGTTTTGCACAGGGACATTGGTAATAAAATGTATGGTGGTAACGCAGCATTTTTCTTTCACAAAGCAGCTGATCTGGCATAGTGGTATGTTCTCTGACTTTTTTGCACAGGGACCTTGGCAGTAAAATGTATGGTGGTAACACAGCATTTTATTCTAGCAACTTTCCAAGATTATACAAGCAATGTTTAATGTGTCCCTGGTATTTGGCCTTTTGACCCCCCAATAAATTTGGCTTTTTCCAGATTTCTTGTGCTGCGAAGTTGAGATGCAGTTGAGTATTGAATAGATTTTACAAGGAGCTGAGAGCTGCAGGGGAAGAGAAGTTTAGTGCTGCTTATGCTAAGTCAGCTTGCATTGTTAATAGCACAACAGGTTGTATACTTGCTTTTGATGCAGAAGGTTGTTGGTTCTAGTCCCACAAGGGGTGAATGCTGCCGTACTTAAAAAGTTAGGATACTAACTATGAGCCTGTTATCAGTTTGCCAACCATTTCCTATTGCAATATTACTAGCTTATCATTTTTAATGTAATATAGGCAATTTATTCCTCAGGGGCATCAGACACTTTATTTTTTGATGAAACAATGAAATATAAAGGTGTTTGCTAGCAGCAACCTCTTCATTAGTTACAGATTTATTTAATGTGGAATTATTTAGATGACTTTTTTACTTCTTCAGAGATTGTGCATATTTAGTGATAATGGTGGACTGTAGAATTGTGCATATTTACTGATAATGGCGGACTGTAGAATTGTGCATATTTACTGATAATGGTGGACTGTAGAAGTTTGAATAGACTTTTATGATGGAAATGTTCTGAACTGGGCAGTTTTGTCATTATGGGTGCATGCATTTTGTTTCATTGTTTACTGGAAAGACATTTTGAATTGGACAGTTTTCTCATTATTGGTGCATGCGTTTTGTTTCATTGTTTACTGGAAAAATGTTCAAAACAATAGGAATGTGTATCAAAGAGCACATGTATGTTTCATATGCAAGGGGCCTATGATTTGAAAACAGCCCAGAATTAATCTTTATCTGCCACTGGTAAAATGTATTTTCTTTGAATGTGGGTTTCAATGCTGTTTCAATGAATGTGAGTTTCAAGGGCAGAGAAATTTTAATGCTAAGTTTGTTTAGCAGATGTCTTAGTGTTTGTGCTGTAAAATGCAAAATAAAACTTTCAAATGAAGTCCAAATCATCATAGAAGTAAATCAGTATGCACATTAGTGTTTATGGTAAATGGAGTGAAATAGCCAAGTAATGGATCATTGGAATGGCTGCAGGGGAAGGCTCCATTCGACCATGATTTTGTGAGGGGGAAGGGCGGCAAACTTAAAGACAGCCTCAGCTGAAATACCTCCCAACTGTCCAGATTTTCAAAGAATGAATAGATTTTTGCTTCTTATTTTTGGTCTGTTCCTCATAAAATGTGTGGTTTTCTGGCAAATCATTTAGGAATTAAGTCACTAAATAATGACACACTGAGTTTCAGACTTCATAACCTTCAGAAAAATGCATGCTAAAGTAAGACCTGTTCTATCAACTGTCTCAGTTTATACAAGAGCAATTTTTAGTACTGTTTATATGTTCCCCCAATATATTTGGCCTTGTCCAGATTTATAGCATTAACAGGTTAAGAGGTACATGCAAATAAATTGCTTTATAGAATTAGGCATAGCCAAACCTCTCAACTGTCCCTGATTTTGGCTTAAAATGTTGCTCTTCCCCTAATAATCCCTCCACAAAATAGCAATTTTGGAAGACAACATGGAGGATTTATAATTAAGAAATAACTGTAATAATCAGAGTTATAGATTACTTTTATTTCAGAAATGCATGTAGATTCTTTTATTTTGTCAGCTGCTCAGGTTAGCAGTACTAATATTAAAGTGTCCCTTTGACAGGTTTCCAGCTGTATTGTGTGGCTATTTTATATTTTTACAATACATTTTTGGTCCATTTTTCATAAAATTGTGTTTTTTTGGAAAATTAGTGACAGACCATTAAAGACTGAACTTAGAAAATAATGACAGACATTTGAGTTTCAGATTTCATACCATTCAGAAAATTCATACCAATGCAAGACCTATTCTATTATCTCTCTAAGTTTATAAGAGCAATATTTTAAAAATTGTCCCTATTTTTGGGCCTTTGTCCCACTTCTTTGTATGGCTTTGTCCAGATTTCTTGCTCTGAGGTTGAGTGATATGACAAATGTGTCAGGGCCATCACAGTCAGCCAGAGACATTTCAAATTGTGACATACTTGTTGCACCCCACTCCCCCATGTAGTGACTCTGGATGTGTTGAAGCAAGGCAAGGAGTAGTTATGCAGTATAAATGTGCAGAGTATCCCCCCCATCCAAGGTAGACACAAGTACTAGAGTGGCTTTTCATCTGTCCTTGATTTTTGCAGAATGGTCTGGTTTCTGTCATATTTTTTGTACTGTTGATTTATGCTTATTACTCAAAGTGCCTGTTGCTCTGTGTTTAAGTAGCAATACTTTAATGACCATCAGGTAAGCTTGACTGAGATCGTAAGATGCAAGTAAGTTTTAATAAGCATACTGTTAAAGAATTGCCAACATAGAAAGCCTTTCTGTTGTTGTCATGTAGAGAATACATAACTAGATAATGTATAAACCTTGGGTATTGAAATGCATATGACAGTATTTGTAATAAAGGACAGGATTACATTATTTTAAGAAGCTCATTACACTTGGAGACTTCCAGTCATCTCTGCAGGCTTTACCCGTAAACTAAACAGAATGCCAATCGTGTGGTCCATAACCTGTACAGTAATCCTTTTAAGCAATGTATCTTGAGCTTATTTCTTGTTTGCTTTTCATTTTTTACTTTGATTATGTTTTCCCCATGAAACAAGTAGACAGTTGTCAGGCAGCAGGTCTTTTTTTGGATAAGAAACATTTTTACAAGTGGGGGCATCAGAGATTTCTACTTTCAGCATGTTACTTGGTACTTTAATAAAGCTGAATATAAATTATAATTAGAACTGCAGTGCAAGAAGTGGTTTGAGTTGAGTGCTGCTTGTTTTTCTTATACTTGATTTTGACTGGCATTCCATTAATGTATTTAAAAAGTAATTTATTTTTTCATGCCTCACAACCTTTTTGTTTCCACCTAGATATTAAGTAAGCTGTCATGCAGCCAATGCATTGAAATATTTTTATTCTTCTACACTTCATTTTGTCTTGATTGGACTCTCATAATGATGGTTTGGCACCCAGGGCAGTGTATTTAGTTAGTTTTTGTGGTTTTGAGCATAGCCCCTCCCCTTTCTAGTTGGCCGCACCCCTTCCCATTGACCCCACCCATTCCGCTGTCTCCTGCAGCCCCCCCTTTGATTTGAAGTCACCAGCCGCCATTGGTGATTAGACTTGTGAAACTGGTACTTTAAGAGTTAATTAGGAGGTATACTGTTGCAGGAATGTGGTTCTTTTAAAAGAAGAAAGCATAAGGTGGTTGTAGATGGGGGCAGGAAGGGAGGGAAGTAGATAAGCTATCTTGTGGAGTGTGAAATAATCAGTTTGTTTATGTGCAATTAGACCAAAAGCAACCAAATGCCATGACACAAAAAGCTTTAACTAGTCACTGCTGACTACTGCAGTTATTTTAAATACACCTGGGTGACACACAGGATCTCCTTGGGGCAATTGTAGGAATATAATAAGGAAACCTGCACAAGTCACTTAGGCCAGCTCTGGGAGTATGTATTGGATGAAAACAGATCGATAGCTGTAGAATTTCGGAAATATCATCTGTATATGCAGAATTCTATTTTTGACAGGTGTAATAGGGTTGTGAATAACTACCATTCCACCCCATCTAAAGACATGATTCTATTCAACAGTTCATGTTGTTATGTGTTCTTTACATAAAAAGTATAAAAAAATAAATAAATAAATAAAAATAAATGAACAAAGTTGAACCATATGGAGTAAGTTGTCTGAAATTCTGATTTGTCTCAGAATTAGAACATTTCTTAGGTCATAGTCCACTAAACTTATACTAGGGTGTTTGAGAACAAAATGTATGAAGTTAGAATCCATGTATAGGACAGGCTAATGTTTAAATATGTTGCTAACTTTGGCAGCACTCACATATTTGGTATAAATAGAATCTCTCTTGGTTCTCCTGAAACACAGTAATGACTGTTGTTGTGTAACAGAATAGATATACTTGATAGTATGGTTCAAATAAACATGGTCATGACCTTTGTCAAAGAAATGCTGACATAGTTCTTTAGATGAATGGAATCTTGCTGATCCTCTCAATAAATATGTCTGACCCTTAAGAACTGGGATTTTGGAATGTTCGGCATCTAACATCTTAGATGACAGCTGGCTGTAAACAGTAAATAGTTCACAGAATGGGGTTTACTACATTAATCCATTGTGATGCCACTGTTCTCACCACCTACCACATCCAAGAAATTAGTACTATTGGAATCTTACTAAATAGTGACTTTAACTGCACCTCTGCTGCTTTGAGGGATAACGCCTTGACTATGACTCAGATGTCTTGGGTATGTACACTGATATGGGTATGAGAGGATCTCATTTGGGAGGGAAAGATGTGACAAGGCAGCTGCTGTCTCACATCACTATGGGGGTTGGGGTAGGATTACAGTACATTACAGTACATGTCAGATTCCTAATAGAAACCAGAGATGGACAGGGGTCACTTACCAGTACAGCAGCTGGGTCTCTTGAGCAGTTACATCACTTGTGGAAGTGGGGACAGACAATTGCAAAGGGTTATTGCATTCCCACCCATGGATGATTATGGGAATGCCCAGGGGAAAAACAAAAGAGCTAAGGAAAAGACACTCTAATGACTCTTGGATGTTGTCCTCCTTGAAGATACCCACACATCAGAATGGAGAATGAATGAGTAATAATTATACTGAATGTCTTTGATAGTCAGCAGACACTGAGAGCTTAAGCCCAAAATCTATGAACCTTAACATACTAGACAAAACTAGCCTGATGTTCATTATCTCATCTTCTCACCAGTCGGTAGCCATCCAAATAGTGTTGCCATATCAGAATATAGCAGAAATCAATTGCAAAATGTAAATTATTTCAAAATAATCCATAGCTGAATATTACTAACAATCATACAGTCTAAAGCTGACAGCAGACATGGGCACATACAGTGCAACAGTGCCTCCAGCTAACTAGCACTTTAAGCAAGGAATTGCACATAGAAAATCATTCTGAGGAGGCTCAATTCAATTAGCAATCAATTACAAATAAAAAAAATCATTCTGAGGAGGACGAATTCAAGTAGCATGCTAATGCAAATAAAAAAGTAACTCTGAGGAGGATTAAGTCAATTAGCAAGCAATTATAAATAAAAAAACATTCTGAGGACACTCAATTCCATTAGTGGGGTTTTCTCAACAACCCCTGGGTTGCCAGCCTATGTATAGTCATTGCTCTTTGTTCACTTGTTGTCATATGGCCAGTTGACTGCCCTTCATTAAGTTAATGAATTTAGTTGGCCAGCACAAAACAGACAGCTAAGACTTTTAAATATTACCTCCAAAACTGCATATAAGAAAATGTGGTCTAGAAAGGCCCCAGTGTTGCTGTGGGCAAATAATACCACAAGAGAAGCTTTGCCAGAAATGCTCACAACAAATGTAAGATACTACTGTATTTAGAAAAGCACATTGTTACATTTGTTATACTACTTTGAATGGGAGAACCATCAAATTATACTATGTCATACCAATGTTGCTAAACAAATTCAACTGATTTAATTTAGCTTTACTTAAACATTTTTTATATTTAAACAGCTACAGCTGGAAAGTAGGAGAGGGAGATAAATGTATGTAGTGGTGTGCTGGGCTGACCAATGGATTATTGTGTTTTGATAGTAAAGGACACAGTGAACATGTTCCTGTGACTGGAAGGAACATAACTGCCATTGGCCATTTAAGCAGGTTGCAGTAATACTGCTGGCTACAATGTATCTTAGTTAGCTGAAGTCAGGTATGGCAGGCATAATCATGCAATCTGAGAAATTTGGTGTTGAGGTATCAAATGTACCTCTTATGTTATCCCTGATCCATTCTATCAGTAGGAGTTAACATATGCTGCAGTATTCTGCACACATTAGTTATAATGTTACACTAACCAGAACAAGTAAGAGGACAGAAGAAGGCAGAGACTAAATTACATGCTTCACAGTTATTAGAGTCAGATTTACTGCTAGAGTATTGGTTACTGTGCAACTATCTATCCTATGTTAAAGAAAGAATTATCCATTTAGTCTGGGGAAGGGTACTAGAGTAATTGTCCATTGCTAAGGTATACAAAAATACCCAGCATTACATGACATTTTCTGAAGATCACGTGCCACCAGAAGGATTCTAAGAAAGGAAAATTACCCCAAACAAGTATTAGTGGGATAGGTACATTTCCAACAGCAATTTTTGAATCAGCCTTTATTTTTCAAATTTGGGATAAGATGCTATATACTTTTTATTCTAAGGTTAGTCATTTCTCATATTAATTCCATGTCATCCATGTGAGTAATGATAATTTCAATTCCACTTGAATCAGAAAAAAGAATATAAAAGTATAATAATTCAAATACGTTTTGTTGAGGGCAAGCCTTCCATGTTCTCTATGCAGGATGGTTCACCCCCTGAACTCCTTACTTAATATAATCAAGTGTGTATTCACTGCACCTCAGGGAAAGAAGCATTTTTCCTGCAGAAAATGCATTCGAAATTAGTGCAGTTTTACGATGGTGTTTGATATGTTGTCCTGTCCTATCCAGTTACTATACACATTTAATTACTGCATGTGTCCCTTCATTGTTCTGAAGTCACCAGCAGCTCCTGCATTTTATATACTTCATTTTGGTTTCTGTACCTTGAATGGATTATTTCACAAGTGCTTTTTGCACAGAAATACATTTGCTGTATACTCTTGTACTTTATCACTACCTCAGGAAGTTTTTATTTTTGCAGCTACTGATATCACTTTCAAAGAAGCAGCATTCCTTTTTGGCTTACATTTTATATCACTTATATAGGTATATCTCATTCATTTATTTTTACTGAATGGTTGCAGATCAGAAAAAAACATGGTCATTTTTAAGCTTGACTTACTAGAGCACAGAAACAGTGGCAAATAAGGAAATAATAACTGTTTAAAGAACACAGTAAACTGGGCATGAGAAAGCAAATAACTGTCAGGGTTCTAAACCCCAGAAAGTACACTAGGTATCAGTAAAAACATTACACTGCTATATAAGTCATCTAAAATAACTATATTTTGGGACTTAAGACTACAGGGTGGAATGTTAAAGTTACAGGAAGAGTTAACATAAAGGATGCAGATAAGAAAGAATGAAGGAGTCTACTGATGCAGAAGTAGATACAATGAGAACAGGATGAAAGTTATACAAAAGGATACGAAAACTGATGTGTGTCAGACAAAGAAGACGTTGTTTAACTGCACCACAGCAAGAGTGATGAAGGTTGACAGAAGGGGTAGAAGATGAAGAGGTAGAAAGGGAATTATTTATTACAGAATGGCAGAGAATTCCCAAACTGGCATCCTTATGGATAGAAAGCTCTAGCCCTTACAGTCATGGTTAAGATGTAAATTGAGGAAAGGTTACCTAACAGAGTAACACAAATACACAGTGAGATGACTGAGGGGTGTGGGAGTGTGTATACACACACACACACACACACACACACACACACACACACACACACACACACACACACACACACACACACACACACACACACACACACACACAAACAAAGGGTATGGATGACATGGTGTTAACAGAAATGATTTTGTCACTGCTTAATGCATTACAAAGCACTTCGACCCAAACCATGTCATATTATGCTCCACTGCTAACTCATCCTTTACCAACAAGAAATTTGTTTGTCAACCCTCCTTGCTTATTGTTCCTTAATAAATTTGTTGCCTACTTAACACCTGCTAGACTAGAACTTGCAAACTTAAAATGCTTCTATGATTTAGGGGTTTATCTATCTATATACCTATATTTATATATAAGTATATGTGTGTGTATATATATATATATATATATATATATATATATATATACACCATTTCCCCCACCTTAGTATGATCCAGGAGTTGGTATATATAGTTAGGGGGTTGGGGGGGGCATAGAAACCCACCTAGTTAGGTTTCAGAAACTATGGTGTGTTATAATGAAGTTTTGGGCAAGTGTTTACTTGACCTGGGAAAAATGCGTGGTTCAGGATTTTAGGTTTTGTTATTTTCATCTCATGAAAATAAAGTTGGAGTATTTGGGCTTTTGAGCAAGCAAAGTAGATACACACACGCACACACCCACACACACACACACACACACACACACACACACACACACACATATATATATATATATATATATATATATATATATATATATATATATATATATATTTGAAAAAAAGAGAGGAGACAGACAACCCACAATGCATTTCTCCATAAATGCAGAACTGACTATTAATCACAAGTCTGCAAGCACAGAAAGAGGTTGAAAACAGTTTATGCAGAAAGGAAGCCCTTTTTCTTCCTCCCAGTTTTTATGTGATGGATCGCATCACTCACAATCTGCTACCAAATTTATAATCATCATAAGTCACAATTACTGGAGGAAAAGGCAAACATTCTTTTTTTCTTTCTTTGATAACATCAGAACAGGGAAACCATGTTTTTAAAATAGCTTTCTCAAAATCTATTAAATGGGCAGTTTTGTTTTATGCATGACACAAAAAGACAGTCATAATGAATGATGAAGCACAAAACCTACACAAAAACCTTTACTTCTATGTGTTTGCAGGGGGGCAAGCCCTCCTGCACCTCCACCCCCTGCTACTTAAATATACCAACTCCAAGATCTCACTACAGTGAGGAAAATGGTAAATCTCCCATTCAACGCTGTACGGCAATCTCAATGCAAAGTGTTCGAAGGGGAGAAGAGTGATATTAGACATTCACTGTTCTCCCATTTTTTCAGTTTTTCTTTTTTAGTACTTGGCATAGCGAGTCAGCATTTCAGTAGGGAGCCATATTCACTGCTGATAGGGTATTATGTAGGGAACACAGTTGTTAAAGTAAAGATGATACTGCCATCATGGGCTGGAAGTCTGAGCATGTTCAATACTCTCTAACAGCCATTTTTGTGCAGGACAATATGTAGTACAGCCCAGACCATTACAAAGTAGAATGTCAAGGGCAGAGAAGTTTCCATCAATAATTTACTCTGGCAAATATTTAGACCTTTGTTTTGTAGGCTAAATGGCCTCCTATCTGATGCTCTTTATTAACTTGTTTTTTTTTGTTAGTGCTTGACTTTCAATTCATAGAGATAACACTGGTGGGTAATACACTGAATTGTTAGCTGCTGTGATCCTAATGTCTTTTATCACAATGAGTTTGGCATTGTCGCACCACTTACACTAATATTTTTGGGCATGACTCAAGCAACTGTGATGAGCAACGTGGTTTAGTAATGAATTAGAAGTGGGAAATACCACCATGTTCACAAACAGGGATTACTACAGTGACAGAATCATCTGCTGTTAATAAAATTGAGTCAAGCACTGGAGAATATGAAGGTCTCTCCAAACACCATTATATTGGGTGACTTTAACTACCCAAACATAGACTGGGAGCACTACTCAAGCCCCAACACCCTAGCCCAATAGTTCCTAGAATTTATAAACTCAAATGCTATGGTACAAATGGTCACCACTCCCACAAGAGGGGAAAACATATTGGACCTGATCATCAGCAACATAGGGACTCTATGTTCCATACCAGAGGTATACCCCTCATTGGTAAGATCTGACCATAAATTAATCACTATGGACATACATATCCCGTCCCCACCCCCAGCAAAGGAAACCACGGTCAAAAACTTCTCAAAAGCAAACTTCCCACTTCTCAAAACCGAGGTGGAATCCTTCAAAGCCCCAGGGCCAGTAGAAAATACAGCCCAAACTACAGAAGCCTTTACAAACGCATTCTATGGATACCTACAGGAATGCATGGATCGTGCTATCCCAAATAAAACCAAGACACACTCCTCCAAAGGCAGGAAACCTGTCTGGTGGACCCCAGCCATAAATAAGCTGTACAACAGAAGGAGGAAGCTACTACATGATACAGCAAAATCTCTGAAAGGGAAGGCAACTCTGATCAGTACTAGCAAGAAACTACGATCCCTCATAAAATCATCTAAGGCTAGCTTCAAACGAAAAATTGCACAAGACGCTAAAGATAATCACAAGGCTTTCTTTAGTTATGTCAGAAACCTGGGTGGAAACTCCCAGATATGCCCTGAGTTAGTGCAAAATGACAAAAAATACACTGAACCCACAGACATTGCCAACATCCTGGCAGACAGGCATACCTCTCAACCTGGAAATATCAAAAATCTGAACAAGGCACATGAAAAAAAGGTACAAATCTGTACGCTGATTAACATGAAATTTGCATACATAATTATGTAACCCTACCCACTTCAATGGAATTGTGGGATACCAACTTTCAAACGCAAACTGAAGAACAGACAACCAAAATATGGCACCGAAGTCCCCCTGCAGTCATTCCAATGTCCCACTACCTGGCTTAGGCTATTTTGCCCCATTTACCACAAACACAAATGTGTATACTGCTTTACTTCTACAATGATTTGGATTTTATTTTTACATTTTATAGCACAATGCACAAACAACAGACATCTGCTATGCGGGGAGTGCCTTCTGTGTGGAGTCTGCATGTCCTCCCCATGGTCGAGTGGCATTCCAAAAGACATGCGTGAATAGGCATGCCTTCATTGAAGGTTGGGCATCAAGCTGGCAACTTGGCACTGTAAAAATCTACTGACAATCATTAGCGGACTGGAGTTCCACTGTGGCGACCCCTAAAGTACAGTTTTGTACCTACCATAAATGTAGATGTTCGAGTGCTAATACAGCTGCAGTAATCACAGATGGGTTTTCAGCCGTCAGGCGGTCCCTCGGTCGGCCGAATTCCAAAGTCTTGGTCCGGCGTCGGTTGTTGTCGCTTACTCTTCTGACGTCAGGAAGGCCAGAGTATATAAGACACAGCCGACGCCATGTTCTTCAGTCTTTCTTGCCCCAGATGTCAGGTGCCCCCAAAAGGAAGGCAATACATAAATAAAGCTAATCCACAAATGCAAGCAAATAAAGCATAGCAGGATAACCCAGTCAGGAGGTATGAAGAGGTTTTTAGGCCCCATGGCCTTACCAAGAGGGGAAGGAGGGAGGGAAACCTGTACTGCAGCTGTATTAGCACTCGAACATCTACATTTATGGTAGGTACAAAACTGTACTATGTTCATCGTGCATACAGCTGCAGTAATCACAGATGGGTAGAGTCCCAAAGCTATGCATAGGGTGGTAGGTACTATGAGGAACTGGGTTGAGCCAGAATGCCCTGCAAAACAGCAGTGGCAAAGCCTGCTCTTGTTCTGGAATATAAGGGCAGATGGTAGTGTTTTGTGAAGGTATGTACAGAACTACAAGTGGCTGCCTCCAAGATATCCTTAGTAGGCACACCTCTGAGGAAGGCTGTAGAGGTGGCTGTGGCCCTGGTGGAGTGAGATCTGATACCAGTAGGGACAGGTTTCCCATGATAGGAGTAACAGAAACGTATGCAGTGGCCAATCCACTTGGAAATGGTCTGTTTGGTAACTGGTTTTCCTGGAGCCCCTACGGCATAGGACACAAAAAGTTGGTCTGATTTCCTGAAGGACTTTGTTCTGTCCAAATAGTAACGTAGCTGCCTATGGATGTCTAAAGAGTGAAGCAGCCTTTCCCCTTGGTTTTGAGGGTTAGGATAAAAGGTAGGAAGGTGTATGGCTTGGTTTAAGGCTACCCTAGATACCACTTTAGGCATAAAAGATGGGTTGGTAAGGGAAACCCTGTCCTGATGGAAGATGAGGAAGGGCTGCACCGCCATGAGGGCCTGTAGTTCAGAAACCCTACGAGCTGAAGTGATGGCCAAAAGGAAAGCTGTTTTCCAGGACAAATATTGTAGATCTGTTGAAGCAGCAGGTTCAAAGGGAGGCAATGTTAATTTTTCTAGTATGTAATTAAGGTCCCAGGCTGGTATTGGTTGTTTCCTTGGAGGTCTTATATTCTTAGTCCCTCTGAGGAACTGCTGTAAGAGTGGGTGTGAGAATAAAGGAGGATCCGTGTTGAATTCTGCAGAAATGGCTGAGGCGTGTATTTTGATTGAAGAAAATGAAAGTCCACTGCTCAGTAGTTCAGCTAGGTACTGTAAAACCTGAGGCAAGTTCAATTTTCTAGGGTCCTGTCCTCTTTTCTCATTCCAACAGCAAAACCGCTTCCATTTTGTGGAGTACGCTTTTCTAGTAGATGGTCTTCTGGCTTCCAAAATGACATCCTGCACCTCCTTGGAGAGTAGAGTTTGATGTGGTGTTAAGGAATTTTCCATGCAGCGAGGTTGAGTGTTTTCAGCT
Source organism: Protopterus annectens (assembly GCF_019279795.1). Taxonomy (NCBI): domain Eukaryota; kingdom Metazoa; phylum Chordata; order Ceratodontiformes; family Protopteridae; genus Protopterus; species Protopterus annectens. Next base: position 731,378,348 of record NC_056731.1, on the reverse strand, counting down.
GGCTGTGAAGGGTTTTGTAGTTGTTCTGTGTCAGCAGAAGAGGTATTAGAGGCAGGGACCAGGGAGGAGTATTTGTTAGGCTCCTCAGGAGTGGATACCAGTGTTGCCTTGGCCAGTCTGGAGCAATCAGTATCATCCTCGGTTTGTCTGTTCTTGCTTTCAAAAGCACCTTGGGCAGAAGAGGTAGAGGTGGGAATGCATAAACTGTCCATGTTGTCCAACTGAATGAAAGGGCGTCCACTTTCTAGGCCTTTGGATGGAAGGTCCTTGAACAAAACCTTTTCAATTGATGGTTTCTGTGGGAGGCAAAAAGATCTATATCTGGCCTCCCCCACGCTTGGACTATCTCCGTAAACACCTGTGGATGTAGCTTCCATTCATGTGGATCTATCATATTTCTGCTCAGAGTGTCTGCCAGTGTGTTTTCCATCCCTGGCAAGTACTGTGCTTGAAGTTCGATTTGTCTTTCCAGAGCCAAGTTCCAAAGAGTCATGGCTAGTCTGCACAAGGGGTATGAGTGAGTTCCTCCTTGCTTGTTTATGTACCACATTACTGTGGTGTTGTCTGTTCTTATGAGCAATTGTCCTGGATGCAGGAAGTCCTTGAAAGCTGTAATTGCATTTATTACTGCCAGCATTTCTTTTTGATTGATGTGAAGGTGCTTTTCCTTTTGGGACCATCTGCCCTGAATGCACCTGTCCTTCATGTGCGCCCCCAGGCGTAATCTGAGGCGTCTGTGGTTATGACTTGTTTTGCTTGAGGCTTGCAGAATGGGAGGCCTGTGTTTACTTGACATGCTTGGGCCCACCATAGGAATTCCTTTTGTAGACAGGGAATTATTGGAATAATTGCTTCCAAGCTGTGACTGTGTTGAGACCATAGATTTTTTAGGTACCATTGAAGTTTCCTCATATGCAGCTTTGCACACGGGATTAGAAGAATGTAAGATGCCATGAATCCCAGAGCCTGCAGGATTTTCCTTGCAGTAAGCCTGGTACTTTTCGCTAGTATTTTGAAGTACTGAGATAATTGCCCTTGTTTTTCTGGCATAAGGTATGCCATCTGGGTGTTTGTGTCCAAGCTGGCACCCAGGAAGGTTATTTTCTGAGAAGGTGTTAGCTTTGATTTCTCCTTGTTGATGGTGTATCCCAGAGAAAGCAGTAACCGTGTCACATATGCCAGATGTTCCAGTAGTATATGTTTGCTGTCCGCTTGGATCAGGCAGTCGTCCAGATAAGGGTAAATTTGTGTCCCTTGAAGTCTGCAATAGGCAATCACTGATGCCAGGCACTTGGTGAATACTCTGGGTGCAGTAGATAAGCCAAAGGGCAATGCAGAGAATTGATAGTGGATTGAACCTGCAAGAAATCTGAGGTATCTTCTGCAGCTTTGTCTGATTGGGACATGCAGGTATGCCTCCTTGAGGTCCAATGTTACCAGCCAAAACTCCTTGCCCAGCATGGGAAGAAGTTGCTGTAATGTGAGCATCTTGAATTTTGGTACGAGTAGAAATGTGTTTAGGATGGATAAGTCCAGAATGGGTCTCCAGTCGGTTCCTTTCTTGGTACCAGGAAAAGTCTTGAATAAAAACCTTGACCTTGTTGGTGCGTGAGGTACCTTTGTATAGCCCTCATGTTTAGGAGCTTTGAAATTTGCAGTTGTGCCTCTACCCTTTGATTTTGTGGTAGGTTTGGCATGCCTCTCATTTTGGAAGAGTGTGAAATTGAAATTTGTAGCCTCTGTTTATAATGTCCAGAATCCATTTGTCTGTTGTGACAATATGCCAATTGCTTGCAAATAATGCTAGTTTCCTCCCAAAGGTGCTGCCAGCTGAGACTTGCTTGGCATGGAAATGAGGGAGTCATTGAGTTTGCTTCCTGTATTGTTGTGCACTGTCTTCACCACCTCTTGGTGCTGGAGATTGCCATTGTCTGCCTCTATATGACCCTTGTGATTGCCCTCTGCCCCTTCCGCCTGTATCTGCCTCTTTGGGGCTTGTCAGTGGCAGGAAAGGACCAGTTTTTTGATGGCCAATTCCTGCTAAATCGTGGTGGCTGGACCTGTAAGAAAGCTTTGACAGTTTGCATAGATTTTGCTTTCTCTTCCATTTTTCGTAATATATCCTCAGCATTAGTACCAAAAAGAACATCCTTTTGTAAAGGTGCGTCAAGAAGTTTTGCTTTCACATGATCAGGCAGATTTTGTTCCCTAAGCCAGGTATGTCTGCGAATGACTGATCCTGTAGCAGCCGCTCTACTGGAGGCCTCTAGGGCATCATAACCACATTGTAAAGTGTGTTTACCCACTTGTTCTGCACTATGCATCATATCCTGTAACTCTTTTAAATCTGGTTGTTCAGGTTGAGACATTTTGTTTTTTAATTGTGATAACAGGAACTGTTGATATTTAATCATATGAAACTGGCAGTTTAAGGCCCTCATGGCTAGGGTGGCCGAGATATAAACCTTCTTACCCCACCTTTCTAGAGATCTAGATTCCTTCTGCAGGAAGTGGATTCTTGGCAGTGGAGGCCTTTATTCCCTTAGGGCCTTGTGAAATGGTTTCAGGGTCAGCATTGTGGCCTTTGTAGAGAAATTGGTGAGAACTGGGTACTCTGTAATATCTATCAGGCTTAACTGGTGCAGGAGGCAGTGAATCAGGATTAAAACAAGCCTCCGAATAGACATCATCCAGTACCTCCAAAACAGGAGGAATAGCCAGAGGTCTGTGCTGAGGTAACCAAAGAAATTCCCTAAGTCTTTTCTTGGAGTCTGAAAAGTCTTGGCCTTCCCAATGGAAGTGTTCCCTCAAGGTGTGCAAGGTTTCCCCAAAGAAAAATCCTCAGGGGGGGGATACAGAAGGAATAGACTGCTCTGCATCCGAATCCTCAAAAGGGGAATAAGAGTGTTCCTCAGCATCAGAATGCTCTGATATAATGGATCCCTGATCAGAAGAGGGGGATTCTTCCTCCACTCTGGGTCTCTTGTCAGGAGGGGGCTGAGAGCCTCTGATAAGAGTTATTAGATCCTCAGCCATTTTAAGCATCTGTTTCTTAGGCATGGGTCCAGGAGATGGGCCTTGAGCAGCAGGCCTAGTGTGATGCCTGGCTGCTTTGGATTTAGTAAAGGCTTTAATAGAAAAAGAGGATGAAGGCCTAAATACACCATGGGTGGATGTAGATCTGTCCACATTAGTAGGCTCGACATAAGCTGGGGCTTCGGTTGTAGTCTGGGAAAGGGCCGATGACCCAGCGGTCTCGGTACAGAAGACACCACCGGCGAGTGTCGCCGGTAGTCAGGGACTGCAAAGGTGTCTCACTGAGAACCGGACCACGTGGAGCCTGTTTCGGCGTGGTGTCGGTGGAGACAGCGGGCCTCGCATGTCGGTCCTTTTCCTTGCGTTTTTGGATAAACGGTAGTCGGAGTATCCCGACATTTTATAGTCAAAAGCTTTACCAAAAGTGTTGGGCTTAACTCCGCCCGACACTTGATAGTGCGTTATTGAAGGTAGCAAAGCGACAGCCCGAGACGTCGTGGTCTGGGCCCAAACAAGGAATGCAAAGGGAATGGAAATCCTTATGCGGTATTTGCTTCCCACAAGAAATACAATTATTAACTTTTTCTGACATCGGTCTGAGGCAAGAAAAGATTCCCCAACGGGGTACTTAGCTTTAATGAAGACTTTGGTTCCAAATATTTTCGTAATTCAGGAGCTGGCCGACCGGCACTTGTGAACTGCTTCTGCTTCGGGCACCGCGCGGCAAAAAAGACAGAAGAACATGGCGTCGGCTGTGTCTTATATACTCTGGCCTTCCTGATGTCAGAAGAGTAAGCGACAACAACCGACGCCGGACCAAGACTTTGGAATTCGGCCGACCGAGGGACCGCCTGACGGCTGAAAACCCATCTGTGATTACTGCAGCTGTATGCACGATGAACATCTGGGAAAAGCCGAAAGACAAACAAACATTAAAACTTCTCTGCCCTTAAAACTCACATTCATTGAATGAAACAAAATGCATGAACCAATAATGACAAAATTGCCCAATTCAGAACATTTAATTCCATCATAAGTCTACTTACACACATGAACATATATATATATATATATATATATATATATACACACACACACACACACACACACACACACACACACACACACACACACACCTCAATAGAAAATAAATGGCAACACAAAAACTTTTACTCTAGCAATTTTCTAAGTTTATAAGCTCAGTATTTGAAGTCTGAAATTCAATTGCCTGACATTATTTAGTGAATTTTATTCAATCCTTCAGAGATTTGCCAGAAAATCTAGAAAACCACAACAAAAATATGAGACATACACACTGCTTGCATAAATATACCTCCACAGTCTGCAACATCATTCTATTCACACCAAAATAACTTATTACCAAGAAATCTCTCTTCACTCTAACTTACATAAACATAACATTGAATTGATAACAAATACACCCACTAAGCGGCTAGATGCAATAACCAATGACAATTTGAAATCTAACTATCAAGTAAAAGATGTAATTAAGAACAAACTCAAAATATTGGCACCCTGTACAGGATACAGTCTTAATTAAAACCACTTTGTGTCAAAAAGTGCACCAGAGGAAAATTAAATTAAGTGCTTTCATTCTTTTAGTCTTTAGAATGAGACAATAATAACAAAACTTTCTCTTTCAAAGGCAGAAAAACATACAACAAAGGTCAGTAACCACTAGGAACTCAACATCTGACATATTTATTAGCAGAATAAAAATGGCAGAGTAAAACATCAATGCAAATGGCAAAACTTTCATGCTATTCAGACCTGGTGGCATATTCTCAGACACACACACACACACACACCTTGATGTGCACTTACTACTTGATGCATGATGCTTCCGAGCTTCTTTTTCCCCATAAATACGACGAGTCACCAAATAAATCCAAATGCAACGAGCTGCTGCTTCAATGATAAAGTAAATTAAGTAATCCATCCAAATGTGTTCTTGTTTCCTGCTCGCTGCTAATACATGCAAAATGAGCTGCAGCTGCTGCTTAATCCAAATGAGTCCCACTCGCTGCTTCCCTAATGATAATACTGGATTCCAGCCGGGCCCCTAAATAAAAGTAATCCAAAATGCGTTCTTGGTTTCCCGCTCGCATTTGCAGCCGGAAATGATGACGTGAGCTGAAGGAGCTCAATTCTGACTGGCTGATAGTTTGACGGAGCTGACGATCAGCACGTGATGACGCCAGCTCCAACAGCGGGATATTTGAAAAAATTTAGAAAACCAAAAGAAAAAAATCGGAAATGAATGGGTGCCACTCGGGAATCGTGGCACCCCTTCATTTGGACCCCAAAACTCGGTAAAAACCGAGTAATTCGGTATGGTTGAGAGGTATGCAGACAGGTTCAGTACAAACTTCTCCCCCCCTCCCCCCCAAATGAGCAAATGACTACCACAACAGAGTGTAGCCTCCCTGACATCACAGATGCACAGGTGAGAGCTGCCCTCTCCAAAGCAAAAAACACAGCATCAATGGGACCAGACGGTGTCCCGGGCTGCGTTTTACACGAGCTCCAAGAAGAACTGAACCCTCACTTAAAATCACTGTTCAGTCTCAGCCTTACAACAGGATATGTACCCAAAGAATGGCGTACTGCAACAGTGGTCCCACTCCATAAAGGTGGTGCCACAACGGACCCTGGAAACTATCGCCCTATAAGCCTAACTAGCCTGGTCTGCAAAGGTATGGAGCATATCATCATTGGACTCATAAACAAAGACATTGGGAACCTCCAAACACTGGATCCTACCCAATTCGGCTTTGTTAAGGGCAGATCTTGCCTCTTGAACCTGGTCAATTTCTTTGAAACAGTCACCAAGGCCATAGACGAAGGGAAGGTAGTCCACACAGCCTACCTTGACCTTGCAAAAGCCTTCGACACAATACCCACTTGGGCATCATAAATAAACTCACCAGCTTAAATATCAACCCCTATGTCACAAGATGGGTTGCAAACTGGCTTAGGATAGAAGCCACATGGTCAGAATTGCAGGTGCCATGTCAGACTCTAAACCAGTTACAAGTGGCATCCCACAAGGCTCAGTCCTGGGACCTCTCTTGTTAGGTATATATTTCTCTGAGGTACAGGCTATGGCTGACAAAGTTTGCAGATGACTGCAAACTGGGGGCCATAATCAACTCGCTGGCTGACACAAGCATCCTCCAAAAAGGTCTCACAGAGACGGATAACTGGTGCCAGAGCCATGGCCTAAAGCTAAATGCCAAAAAGTGCATAGTCATCCCCTTTGGGAAAAACAAAGTGCCCACAAATTACCACATAGGTGGTAATCCATTAAGTATGGAAGAAGTAATTAGGGATTTGGGGACTCAAGTAGATTGCAATCTCTCCTTTTACAATCACATTGCCAAAGTGGTTAGAAAGACATTCTATATAGCCCACCTTATCATGAAGGGGTTCACATCTAGATCAAGAGAGGTCATTGTGCCCCTCTACTCATCACTCATTAGGCCCATAATTGAATACAATGCCCCATTTGGGATGTACCTTACCCGACACCTGCTACAACTAGAAAGACCCCAAAAGTACCTCACCAAGAGGATCAAGGGACTCAAACAGATGCCATATGCAGTTAGGCTAAAGAAACTCCAGCTCTACTCAGTTGCTTACCACCTACTCAGAGGCGATCTGTGCCTGACGTATAAAGCCATGTCCAACCCAGAATTAATGGACATGCTCCACCTCAAGAAATCCAAATCCATGAGAACTACACGCTCCAGTGACTTAAACCTCAGCACAGAAATAAATAGAACATGCTGGAGGGACAGATTCATATCCCAGAGGCTCCCCTCACTCTGGAACAAAATCCCAATCCATGTCAGACAGAGCCCCTCAATGACCCTCTTCAAGAAGAATCTTGATGTTTGGATGGGAGATCGTAAATTTACCCCTGGGATCTCTTCTGTGTCACTGCTAGACAGAGGCACGGTAAACTAACATTAAATGGGCTATCTTCTGTGACCTACTATACAGAGGCACAGACAACTAATCTAAGAAGGGTGGTGAAAGCCAAACATACTCTGGCTAGGCTTGTAAATGCCCTAGGGCAGATAGCCTAGTATCAACCTATGAACCTATGAACCTATAATGTCTAACTATTTTTGGTTCCGAAGTTTCGGAGCAGGTGTATGCCTACACGCACTAATTCTTTGATACTTTATTTGAGCTTTCTGCAGTTTCTGTCAAGCCTTACGTTAAGACAGCCCCATCATGGCATCTCTGTTCCCATTGAAGATCTGACTTGTATACTGTTCAGTGGTAATGGCAGAAGTATGCCACATGCAGAGTAACAGGATTTCTTTTCTTGCCCGAAATTCAGAAATGCCCTTTGTCACCCTTGTTTCTAGTGTGCTGCTCCTAGGTAGCTCATAAGGTTCACAGGGCGTTACTAGGCAGGTGGTTCAAGACACCACTGAGGAGTTCAATTGCCCAACAGCAGTGACTGGTTAAGTGACTTGCATAGTCACTCAGTAGTTAAATAGAAGCTGAGGGAATTGAACCATAGACTGTGGAAAGCAACTCATAGCCTTAATCTTCTATGCTACCTGTTTTCTTCATTAGGGTTTGTCTTCATCCCATCTTTTTCCCTTCATTATGATTTGCATTGTGAGGGCATTTGGTTTTGCATACAACCATAGTTTTGATAAGACTCCTTTGGAACAGCTCTTTGACTTACTGGAGGTATGGTCTACTCCTTATGGCATCTTACACCCACCCTTAGGAAGGAAGATCAGGCCAATGGACTTCAGCCCCTCCTGCTCCTCCTCTAGCCTTCCATCACCTATAATCTGTACCCAGTCTCAGATCTTTGGCAACAGATATCCTGATTCTGGGTATAAAGGAAATCTCATATTTGAAATTATCTATTTTTTATTGACATGTGTTTCTTAAGAAAGCAATGGTTTAATTTATCTACGTAATCTAGTATGGATTGTTCCGCTGTGGCGACCCCTAACCGGGAAAAGCCGAATGGCACAAACAATCTAGTATGGATGCCCATTAAAATAAGAATGCCAATCAAATGAGCCTCGATTAGTTTATAAAAACTTACATAGTACTGGGACAGAGTAGCCAATGGTTTAAGGATGATCATGCCTAATCAAAATTAATGGAAACAGTGAATCCTCTGAATATACTGAAATAATAACACTATGGGAATTTAGTTTGGAAATGGTGTTGTGGAAGTGTTACCTTGCAAAGCTGTTTAACTCCCATTTGTCAACAGAACAGATGGATGAGATCACTATAATACTGGATTTGGGAATTATGTCCCTTCCCCTGTATTGTGTGATCTTGTACTTGAAGAATTCAAGCAGCAGTAGGTGTGTGTGTGTGTGTGTGTGTGTGTGTGTGTGTGTGTGTGTGTGTGTGTGTGTGTGGGTGGGTGTTTCCCCAGCAAAAAAATATTTTTATTACAGTTGATTGTTTGCTTTCTTTCAATTATTTCAGTGTCATTTTATTTGTCAACTGGTTATGTGTTAAGAAAGGGGACTTGAGTATCTTATAGTATTCCATATAGCTATATTTTGTGTGTGTGTGTGTGTGTGTGTGTGTGTGTGTGTGTGTGTGTGTGTGTGTGTGTGTGTGTGTATTAACATTAAATGAGTTCTTTATTTCCAGACAAATCCAAACTTTATTAAGAAATCCCCAGCATACTGCAGTAAAAGATTGTTTTTCCAATTTTATGATCTGCTCATACTGTCAACTGAAATCTTTTTAAAGATCGATTCAAGTCACATGACCAAAAGGGTTCCCTTAAAACCATGTGGTAAGGAATACTAATAAAAGGTATGCGCAGAAACAATAAAACAAATCCAAGATTAAATAAAGTAATAAATATAAAAATATAAATTCTATCCCTGAAAGTATTATATGGCATTTCAAAAATGAACATTGTGTAATTCTTTTGGAAAGAATCATTACTGCAATAAACTTAAAATCATTTAAAAATCCACTGTCAACAAACAATTTATCTGAGGTGCTAGTTTTGTGTTTGGAATCATTTGTACATAACCATGCACTTATAACAAGTAGGTGCAACTGTCTGTTGGTATATTTATGCATATATTTGTGTGTGTGTGTGTGTGTGTGTGTGTGTGTGTGTGTGTGTGTGTGTGTGTGTGTGTGTGTGTGTGTGTGTGTGTGCATGCTTGTACTGATACAAATTTAGTTAATGGTTGAGATGGGCTGGAAGAAAACCTTTTCAATTACTATGGTAAATGCAACACAAAGCATGAAAGATATATCATATTATACAATGACCCCCCCATTAATATTCCAAAACATGCACGCTGATTGGTCAGCGTGTCCGTTGTAAATCCAGCTTATACTAATGGAAAAAGTCCAGGCGACCTTTGCATTTTTTGTGTTAGGCAGCAACAGAGAACGGAAAAGCTCCGTTGCTATAATCTCGCTATGTTAAACGAATTTAACATAGCGAGATATCTTAAAAAAAAGCAATGGAGATCTTCCTTTCTCTGTTCCATTTTTTAAAGTTGTCTCGCTACATTAAACTCGTTTAACGTGTGAGACAGCTTTCCCCATTGTTTTTTTAAAAGATATCTTGCTATGTTAAACTCTTTTAACATAGCGAGATAACTTCAAAAAAGCAATGGAGATCTTCCTTTCTCTGTTCCTTTTAAAGTTGTCTCGCTACATTAAACTCGTTTAACGTAGCGAGACAGCTTTAAAAAAGGGAACGGAGATCTTCCTTTCTCCATTGCTTTTTTTAAAGATATCTTGCTATGTTAAACTCTTTTAACATAGCGAGACAACTTTAAAAAAGCAACGGAGATCTTCCTTTCTCCGTTGCTTCCTCTACACACAGCTCTGATGTACTGTGTAAGCATACGCATGCGTAGTACATCAGAACTGCTCCAGGATGCCAGACAGCTGTGGAAGCACAGCACAGAGGCATTATACAATGCCATTATTTAAGAAAAGTTAAGTATTTTTTTTCTTAAATAATGTCATTGTATAATAGCAATAACCCACTTCTGGGTGTGGGTAATGCTGGATTTACCCACGGTTGTCTTTGTTTGACCACTCGGGCTTCGTCCTCATGACCAAACCACACCAACCATGGGTAAATCCAGCATTACCCACACCCAGGCATGGGTTATTACTTAAATACATCATATTAAGTACAAGAAATTGTGCATGCAATAAGCAAGAGTGCATGAATAAAAATGTTAATTAATCACAGTTAATATACAGGTGTCACATACATTTGCAGTCCAAATTATCTTGTTTGACTTGAAATTCGGTTATTTCACTATTTACTTTCTAAATACATTACCAACTGAGCATGATACTAATATGAAAACAAATGAAAATACAACAAAGTGAAATGTTAGTAATGCATACATGCCATGACAATTACAATTAATAACTCCACAATATAAGTGCATTAGTAAATAAATCCAAAAAAAATAAAACATTGTTAACTGTATAACTTAAATCACTTTAAGGACTGCTATTCAGCAGTCAAGTTCAAATTCATGTAAAAACTGTCAGAAAATCTGGCATAAAATTCTGTTAACCAGAATGCAGACAGGTGTCACTAATTGTGCTTTTGGATTGTAACAAACAAATATGTTTCCAAAATTCACTGGCAAACTCCTGTCCCTCTGACTTCTTTGAATAAAACTGGAGCTGTTCAAGACATACACCTTTTGGAATAACCTTAAAGCAGTTTATCCACATATATGATGGCGTACTGAAGTTCATGTCAAACAACTTTTACAAAGTCTGCTACCTGACATTACTATACTATAAGACCGAGACAACTCTTATCCAGAAAAACAATCTTGCTCTCTCTCACACTCTCCATCATGTACCATCTCTACTGTTACCACCAATATGGTATCTAGAGAAAGTAGTCACAGACATAATAAATAATAAACTTTTCATTGTAGGGAAAAGTTAGCAGAGATAATAACCTACAAGTACATAATAAAGGGTCACAGTAAGGAAAAATGGTAAGTGTATCACTTGTTAAGTCATATGAAACCTGAATACGATGTTAATAGAATTATAATGGTTGCAACAGTTTATGAAACGTACAACTGCACCAAATTTGCTACAGAAATCTATGTGAAACAAAGGAACAGAGACTTTATTCATAGACATGAGTCACAGTTTGTTAGGGTAGTGTGCAGGAAAAACTCAGATACATTAGCAAGACAATAGATTATTGTGTCTCCTACAGAACTATATTAGAAAAAACCCACACCTGTTGGTGTTATGCAGAACATACTCAAATGAGTAGTGCAGTATAAATAACACTGTTAATGCAATCAGAAGGTGTATCAGGGTTGACAACTAGTACTGCATTACAGCACACTTAGGGAATCTACCTACCATGAAAAAGAATGAGCAGCCAAGCAGTTGCAGTTCTAATGCTGGCATTGTTACATTGTAATTCAACATGCATGTGCCATTTCCTGAACACATGTGGGTACAAATACTCATGGATACATATAGTTTTGCATAAGCTGCATGTAGCAGTATATACATATACATACTCACATACAAAACAGCTAAAGAATTGGAAGAAGTGTAATCCACTCTGTCACCAGTGTCCAGCTACTCCTCTGTTAGGGTCACCTGCTGCAATGACCTTCACTTCTTCTACTACCATTCAGTATGGTGGTGTTGGTACAACATACTGAGATATTGATGCCAGTCATGAAGTACTGATATTGATGCCAGTCATGAAGTACTATGACCAAATTAATAACAAGTGAGGATTGGTGGATAGGAATGTTTTCCTCAGGATTTATGAACTGCGCTGTTCACTTCTGTGTACCACGAAACAGTAAATACACCTCTGTCCATCCTGCTATCATCTGGTGACCTTGTCCTCAGTGCATATAGTGCTCATAATATGGAAGAAGTAAGGAATACAGGCTGCTGTGCTGTGTGCCCCTTTATGAGCCATGGCCTTTTACCCAAATTTTCAGCACTCATGAACTGTACACGGTACACAGGTCACTGTGCTATGTGTCCCTTTATGTGCCATAGCACTTTATATAAGTGCACAGCACTGATGAACTGTACAGAGTATATAGGCTGCATTGCTGTGTCCTCTTCATGTGCCATAGCCCTTTGTGCAAATACTCAGCACTCATGAACTGTGCAGGGTAGACAGGCTGCTGTGCTGTGTGCCCCTTTATATGGCATAGCTCTTTACCAAAATGCTCATCATGAGGAACTGTACAAGGTACAGAGGTTGCTGTGCTGTATGCTCCTTTATGTGCCATAGCCTTTTACCCAAATAGTACTCATGAACTGTGCAGGGTACACATGCTACGCTGTGCACACATTGCCCCAGTTCTCATGGAGGACATGAAGTACAAGGATGTAAAGGCTGCCATGCTATGCTCCCTGTCTTGTTGTGTTGGCATCCTGAGGTGCGCATTTGTTTATGTAGCACAGTCTTTACCAGGGGATAATTTATTCTACATGTTAAGCTTATGTAAATCCGACCATAACATGTGCTTTACATCCTATGACCAAAATATGTACAGGCACATGTGTCTCTTTATGAATCGGGTGCCTATCAGTCTAGTGGATGACACACTGTCCTCAGCATATCTGGTATGGATGTTGTATGGCTGAATCTACAATATACACAACTTTGGAGAAAAACAACTTCAGGCTAATTTATCATTGTTTGACTAGTTAGGAACATTTCTTATCAGTATTGTTAATTTTTAAGAGCTTGATCTAGAGCCAGTCAGTTTTGTGATCAATCAGATAGTGGCAATAAAAGAGGATGGCTAAGCCGACACTGAATTACTGTTTCTAAGCAACAAAGTGATCACAATTTACAGCATCATGATGTTGGTGCATAATTGCCCACCAAAGTATTATACATAGTGCCTATATACATGTAAACATATAAAGTTACCAGAAGAAAGAAGCCACCACATTAACAAATATGTGCAACAGCATGGCCTATTGAGAAATTAGATATGATTGATGCATCTTCTTTTCTAGTGTTTCACTAACTTTCTTCTTTTACAAACAACCCACAGTCCCCCCATTTAATCAGATATGGCTACTAGGCACTTCTCACTTAAATTTACGGTTTCTTATGTCATTGGCAAAGAACATTTCCTTCATAATTTCATTATTTGTTCAATCCACCTCTCTAGATAAAAAAATAATAAGGTTTGTTATAAACTCATTACTGCAAACACTAACACCATGTATTTGAGTACCACTTGTAAAACCAGGATCAAGTCATAAGACCATCATCTTCTGATCAAACAGATTAAAGTACCTCAGTTAAGAAATGTAATGGCTGATAGCAATTTACATGGCATGGCTTTCAGGCAATTTAAACACAGCTGCCATTAAACACTGTGATACAAAACAATGTCAGAGACTATAATATGTCTAACAGCTAAAACATACATAGTTCATGCAGCTGACAGGGCTTTTGATAAGCATATGGTATGAACAGATAAATAAGTTGTTTAATTTCTTTAATGCAATATGTCTAAAACAGAAATACAGAGTTTGTTTAGTAGGTGAATAATCTCTGTCTATATCTTCACCATCCTTAGTCAGAAATAATGCAGCAAAGAGAAATGAAGTTTGACCAAAGTTATTAGTAAACATGAATGAATGTTTAAGCAGTAAACGATTAAATGTGAAGTGGATATAGAATGGATTCTACTACTCCTGAACCAAATGTTATGTTTCTTGTTTCATGCAACCATTTTTGAAAATGCATATTTCTGGTGTAGTTAATTGCAAGTCACTCATACACATTTTGAGGAAGTTAAAGCCAGGACAAGAGTACCCATTCACTCATCAGCTTTATGTCATATATTAATGCCATCAAACAATGAAACTATCATCAGTTCTGCAGGTATCTATCTATAATATTTTAATTATTGTCCTTACATTTATGCATTTTAGTGATGAAAAATTATATTTTAGTACTTCTGCCAGGCAAAAATAAAAAAATCTCACTTTTAACTATGTCAAAAATTCTGCAGTTCTTATGTCTTGTTTCAGTAACAGATTCTGTAATGTTTACCACAGCATACTACTAAATGGAATGAGACCTATTACACATTTTTGGCCCAGTCAAATGCACAGCATTCTTAAGAACATTCTATGACGTAAGTGACACAGAACTGTAACATTTTTCTAGTAAATGCACACAAATAATCCAAAATAAAATGACATAATATGCAGTGAAATAAGTCAGTTTAAACCTTCAGAGCTGGTTCTAAGGATCTATTTTTTATGTCTTATTGGGAGTGTCCTGGGGTGGGGAGTGAAGATAGTGTTTAACTAAAGAATGCAAAGCAGGGTCTGGAAGTACTTTATTACCAAGTCTCCTCCAGACCTTCCGTTTTAAACAGTTTAAACAATTGTTTTTGGAGCACATATAGAGCTGAAATGTTTATATAACCCATATGGCATGCACAAAATAATATTTCCAGAGATCATGGAAAATTAGATATTATTACTTTGGATGTGTCCTGAAATAAGCTTTGATATTCAGTGTGTTAGCTGTGAACAATTTTAAAATCTGGTTTCAGTATAATTACATTTCTGAGAGCAATGTATCTATGCATTTTTCACTGTAGCCAGATGCATCAATTATATATTATTTTAAGGCAACAATTTGACAATTTTCTGATTATACAGTCATGTTGTAATAATTTAAAGAAATAGTGCTACAAACAGTTCTTGTACAGTAATACATTATCTGGTTTTAGAAAAGCACACAAAGGAGAAGATAGAGGGTATAAGGAAGGGAAAGAGGAGTTTGGGGAGGAAATGATTTTAGAAATTAGGGGCCAGGTGAAAAAGGAAGTGATGTGAAAATGGGGGGAAGGGGGAGGTTGCTAAGTGGTGTTTATAGGGTAGTCACAAGGTTCAGGTCTCTAATGGCATTGGTTGCATGAGCACATGTCAGTTGCCATTGTCCAATCAACAGATGGATAGGCATATTGTTATGTGTAAGATAATTGTACTTTGAGCATCAAGGCTGGTTAAGTAGCCTTCTATGTGGTCCAGTTAGGAGCACGGTAGGTACAGGGTTAATTAAATTTCCAAAATTATAAGAAAAAGAAAATATAAAAGGAAAAGAAGTTGGGGTTATAAATGAAAAGGGTGTGAGGTGAGGCTGGCTTTGCAGAACAGACATTGGCGGTGCTAGGAAAAGAGTGATTGTTATGGGAATCACGTGTATGTTGTCTGTTGGTTCTAGATTCAGGGTTTCCAGATAGGCAGGTTGTATGCAAGGTACATATGGGAAATGGGCCAGGCCCTGGGGGGTAGCGTTTGCTTTGCAGCAGATGGGCTCCATCGCTCTATTCCTGGGTGGTGATAGTGAAGAGTCATTACTGTTTCTGTTGGTGAATGAAGACTGCAGTGGCTCTTAATTTACTCAAGACTTGGGTAGTGTGGTACTGGCTGGGTACCTGCAATGGTTGGAGGAGTTGGTCACTCGGATGAATCTGTTCACTGCTATTGAAGGCCATGAAGCAGCCTATCATTCACAGGGGCAATGGGACATATTTTGTACCTCAGGTGTAGAGATTAGGTGAGATTAGTTAGAGAGGATTCATCCCTGTTGTTCACTCTGGTCAGGTTTTAGCATTGTGATATGAGACAAGAGAGATGGGATAGAGTTGGGCATCTCATTGAATGTCAGCATGAGTTGCAGAACAAAGAGATTAGCTGGTGGGATATAGGATCATATCTCATAACTCTACCTGGTAATACAGTGTGGCCCTGATTTTATCTCACATTTTGCCTATTTCACCAAAACAAAAAAATGATTTCCAAGTGGACTGCTGAGGTTAAGAAGACATAATTATTGGCTGTTTTATTACGACTGATTTAGAAAACTGACGTTGGTTAAGTCTTTATGGTCAGAAAGCAGGCATGCTAGCATGTGGATCGATACCATGACAGAGAAACCGATGGGACAGTCTAGAATTAATCCTGAGAATGTCATGGCAAAAGGGAAAGTGTTTTGGGCTTTTAACAATGTGAGGTGTCTTTGTCCTGCCTGCAGGTTTCTGCACATTTATTCCCACTGTGGAGGAGCACATAATGTAATGAAATAGGATTGGGGGTTGAGATAATCTCATGCACTATAACACAGTACTGAGCTCTGGTGAAGGCAGTGGATTCTCCAGGCAGGGGAGACAGTTAGTCTTCAGGGCACAAGAGTTGTGCTACCTTTTTGGGGTCAGAGGATGACTAATACTTTTTCCTATTAAGGTTGAGGGATCTGCTGGCAGATTACCCATATAAAGAGTTAGTGAAGATTTTGGTAAACTTACTGTGGGTGGCCAGATTGAGTCATGCAAGGTAAGAAGGGCATTGCCCCAGCCCTGTCAGACAAAGATATGTGGGCCATTAGGGAGGTTAGGCTTTTGGTTAGCCAACTTTTCAGATCTGATTCCTAAGAAGAGGCCAACTGAATTTTGTTTGATTCAACATTTGTAATTTCTGGATTGTCTGTGACTAAGTGCCCATATTAATAATGGTGAGGTGAAGATGCAAAATGCATTGATGGATGATGCAATTAAGGTTATTTGATAATTTAAAGACAAGTGGCTGGCATGACACTGAGCCAGCTTTTCAGTTACTCCACATTTGGGAGCAGGATTGGCCACTGTTAGGGATGTGTTTGAACGTGTACATTTATTTTGACAAAACCATGCTGATGGGCTGTGTTGTGGTCTGTGGAACTTTTAAGAAATTTAGTATGGTATAACTCTGGCTTTGGCAGAGGCTATCCCCATGGCACAAGGCTGTACTCTACTTGGATGATTTTCTTTTGGTGGACAAGGGGGGAAGTGAGAGCCAAGAAAGTAATTGCACTGTTACCTGACTTGTGCATTGAGTAAGGGGGTGTCATTAGCAGCTAATATAAAGGAAGGACCTGCTAAGGTATTAACACTCTTGAGCTTGATAGTAGATGCCAGCCTTGGGGATGCAGGCTTCCCCAGGATAAGTTGGATAGACTGTGAGAGAAGATCAGTTGTTTTCTTGAGTGATCCAAGATCAGGGTGAAGGAGGTGATGGAGCCATTAGGTTTGTTAAATATTGTTTGCAGGGCAATAGAGTCAGGTAGGACATTAATCAAGTCATCAGTCAGCTTACTGTGGGGAATTCAGTGTAAGCATTAAAGGGTGAGGGGTGTTATGCAGGTCAAAGATGGCACTGCTATTTGCATGGACATTTTTGACTTATTTCAATGGAATGTCTATGTGGCACATCAATTGTGTCTCTTTGGATGAGCTTCTGGTTTATACAGATGCAGCTGAGGGCTAGGTATGGTATCAAATTTTAAAGAAAAATGGTTTGTGATGCCTTGGTTACATGACTGGCCAGTTTACAGGAAGCTAATCAAGGTATTTCTGGGGAAAAGTATTTCTTTCATTTCTTTTGAACAATGAGGGCTCCAGAAACAGCTTATGAGGGCCACTCCATTGATGTGACAAAGAAGATGGTTAAATGGTTGTCAGATGCTTTTTTCCTTATATTAGATGACATTCTAAGCTAACATACCTAGGAACATTATTTAGTGAGGGCATAGAAGGATGTGCTGGATTCAGATTTTGTAAGTACTGGATGAGGTTCAGACATCTTTTGGTTATTCAAACATTGCGTTGATTCATTTGAGTGTAATGAGTGATTGTTGAGATTTATTGTTAGGCACTTGATGCTAATTCAGCAAAAATATTCTTTGGCCGTCATTGTTTGGTCTTTTGCTATAACAAAGTTAATGTGGAGACAGGCAGTTAGAACATCAGCAATTGATACTGTGAAGAAATTTTAAACCATTGGATCGCAAAGGTAACTCCATTCTTAGTTTTGCTGATTCCTGATCATTGGGATTTTCCTGGTAGGGATCTTTTTTTTTCAGGGGAATGGTATTCTTTTATATCAAGAGTTGTGGATTTGCTTAATGTACAGTCTTTCTTGCTTTTGACTGACTTAGTGGTTTCTTTGTAAGGTTACACAATATATTTTTTTGTTTGCTCGGCAGGAGAATTCACCAATAGGAAGGAACCTGCTACTGTGTGTACGATATGCAGGTGTTTAGTTCCTTCCCTTTAAGGAGGTTCCCCCCCCTCTCCTGGGAGGAACTGGTGACAGGATATCTAGGCCCCTTGTAATGAGCATGTGGACATACCAGCACTGGAAGTGTGTGGAGTAAGATTGTATTGTCAGAGTGAGTGGTGCTGCTGTAGACCTTTGTTAATGCACTTGAGCAACTGTGCTATGCTACCCAGTATAGCTTTAACTAAGATTATTTATTATTGTGGATTTTCAACCCTTTTATTAAATGTTAGAAGTTCTTTACATTGAAATTGATAGTCCTTGTGTATATATTCTTAGTAAACCTTTGGTTAGTCCCAGGTAGTTATGCTGGTCTTGATTTAAGAAAGCTAGTGGCTGGCAAGGTTGGTACATGTTTATTTCTTTGGAAGGGAGGCTGAGACCTTGGACAGATAATACTTATGCTGATATGCAAGCAGATTACTGACCAGAAAACTGTTTTAGAAACTATTTAACAATAAAAATAAAATCACAGCTGTCTCACTACAGATGATACCTTAATGGAATTTATTTTCCTACTTTCTCAGAAATTGAAAACAGTTGTTATGTAGTATATATCATATAATGTCACATAATCTTTCTACAGATGTATCAGCTAGTTAGACCATTTCAAAATTCTTAATTATACAGAATGGCACTACTGTTGTAAACAGATAGGGAGATGTACTTACAATACAATAATGAACTTGTTCCAGAAAGGCTGGGGGTTGGCATGCTCTTCCTACTGCAAAAATACATTTCTATGTGTAGGTGTATGTTTGTACATGTGTGCAAGTGTGTGTATTGTGTGCATGCACGTGTATGTTTTTTGTGTTTTCAAAAAGTACTTTAAATCGCCAGCTAGCAGTCATTTCACATAATTAGAAGCAGGAAATGGGTGAATGGGTGACAGACTGAATATCATATTACCCTCTATGTTTCAGGCTCAGCTCAGACACAATGACACTTGGAATTCTAACACCACATGTGACATGATGTAACTGCTCTTCTCCGATTCCCCCCACCCCCCACTTCCAATATGAAAGCACAACTTAAGAAAATGGAAGGGGCAAGAAGACTGTAATGTTAAGGAAGAAGTTGCATATTAGCCCATTGGTGTACCCCTTTTCTCTCACTCTGTATTCATGTAGAATATATAAAGGATAGCTCAGGGTTGAGGAACATTAAATGTTATTGATCCAGTCATCGCCTGCTATGATGTTATGATATGAATGCTAAATACGGACTAAATAATTTTTCTGCAAAATGTGTACCCACATGTCTGAGTGGTACTAAAGGTACTAATGTGGGAATGGCATATCAATAAAGCAATTAGCATCGCTGCTTCATAATACTTGGCTCTTAAATTGGTTCTCAGCTGGGGTGCCATCTGTGCGCATATCCTTCCTATGTCCACACTTGCTTTCAACAGATGCTGTAGTTTCCTCTTACATCCCAAATATATACCATAGGTGAATGGAAAGTGCACCAAACTGCCTGCAGATATATGCACCGTGTAAGAATGAGTACGTGTACGCATTCTGTGGCAGGCTGTACCCACCCTGGGTTATGGTCACTGCTCTGCACTCATTGAGTACTGGAATAATAATCATGGAATGAATGATTAAAGAATAAATTAGTAAATGAACAAATGGATGAATGGAATGAATTCTTACGCAATGAGAATTCTAGGAAAAATAATATTTTATTTATTTTCCTAGATTTGGAATATCTTGTTACAGAGGGCTTGACATTGCACTGTGTCACTGTATCTCTGAAGCCACATCTTGTACACACTTCAAACTACCTATTTCAGCAGGTTTGAGTGTCTCTTCATCATATTCATCCAAACCAAATGGTTAAAAAATGTCACACAGACAAACCACTACATGAAACACCCAACAAAGCTAAATTCTTCACTGTGTAGTACATTTAATATTTATCTATATATATATATATATATATATATATATATATATATATATATATATATATATATATATATATATAAATATATATATATATATATATATATATATATATATATATATATATATATATATAAATATATATATATATATATATATATATATATATATATATATATATATCTATTCATACACATGGCCCCTTAAGAAAATGCCAACATTTTAGCTACATGGCGTCTGAATGCCCATGATTTTTAACTTTTTCTTTTTTAAGTCTTTATGGTGAATTCAGGTACCGTGGTGGTGGTGCTGTGGTAGCGTTGTTGCCTCACAGTAAGATGCTGTCCGGTTTGATTCTCAGCTAGAGCGTCTCCTGCATGGAGACATGCATGAATGGGTGTACCTTCATTGAAGGTTGTGCATCAGGCCTGGCAAGCCGGTATGTAAAAATAAACTGCCAATCATTAGTGGACCGGAGTTCCGCTGTGGCGACCCCTAACTGGGAAAAGCCGAAAGACACAAATGGTGAATTCAGGTAAAAAAAAACAAACCCCACAAGCTCTACAGATGCACTGTTTCACCCTTTTTGAGTTTGTCAGTACAGCATAAGTGGATTGTTTGGCCTTCCTGTTGAAATGTGGAACTTAACAACAGCTTCCTATAACATTAGGGAGGCTGCAAAATATCCGAACTAACATCTAAACTAAACTGAAAAAAAATGTCACTTAGACAAACAACTTAGTTAAAAAGTACAAAAATTGCCCAGGAAATCTGAAGTCATCAATTGGAATTCTTGCAGCGGGCTTGGCTTGTACATCACCCCTGTTTATTTTGTGCCACCTCCAAACCCACAAAATGCATAGAACGTTCTGTGATGGGAGCTTTCTGAAAGTCCTTGGTTGGATTTTTTCTAAGCACACACACACACACACACACACACACACACACACACACACACACACACACACACACACACACACACACACACACACACACACACACTTGCAACACACTGAAATAGTTCATTATACTTATAAAAGTAGTTGCTTGAGATTTTCAGCATTGTAGAACATCAGAGCAACTTGACAAAATAACATTCCAGTGCCTGATTGCTGAATATTAGACATCAATTCCATGAAAATGTCAAATCAAAATTCAGACAGTATCTACAAAAGCAGTACTACGAAAGATAACTATTAATTTCAAGTCAACTTTAAACAAAGCTGCAGTAACAGTGTGAATACAACAGAAATGTCTCCAAGGAACAGACCGACAAGTGAACTACCAAACTGTGTCCAATAAAACACAGATGCATAATTCCTGAAAACTACACCATTCAGTTCTGAAGTGTGTGTGGATGTGAGTGGTTTCATTTGTATATAATCACACAGCTCTGTTGCATCGTTTCCACTGAATTAAATATAAAGCAAGTCCAGGACTCAACTGCGTAAGTGCACCACGTGGTCTTCTGTGTATGTTTCTTAAATACTTTAAATTAAAATTCAAAAACAAAATCCAAGTGATAGTATAAATCTGTGTTACTCTTCATAACTGTCAATGAGATTATCAGCACAGCATTTTCTTTTGCTTATAACTGCATGTTTCCACAAAAACAATAACTGCAGTTTGGCCAAAAATAGACAGACAATGTAAAATAACACAAAATCCCCCGCATTGTATAAAACCAAACCAACTGGGGGTTGCCTAAATATTGAACAGACATTACATGAAGGAACCTCACATAGCTAATAATTGCTAAATTTTAATGCCATCTGTTGAAATGTCTGCTGTAGAACACGAAACTGGAAAGACAAAAACAAATATGTTACAAGTCTTG
Organism: Protopterus annectens; assembly: GCF_019279795.1. Taxonomy (NCBI): domain Eukaryota; kingdom Metazoa; phylum Chordata; order Ceratodontiformes; family Protopteridae; genus Protopterus; species Protopterus annectens. The sequence goes on along the minus strand of NC_056731.1, from coordinate 731,356,403 downwards.
CATCATTGTTGTAGAAATGCAAAGAACCACATTTCCTGAAAGTACAATGATCCTGAATTTCCACTTACTTAATAAGCAAGAGA